>NW_027069672.1:148042-305173 GCF_002906115.3 Quercus suber | reverse complement strand
TTTTTTTTTTTTTTTTTTTTTTTTTTTTTTTTTTTTTTTTTTTAAATTTTTTGTGTGTGTTGGGTCCTCTTCAATCTTCCACTGTGCAAGCTCTCAATGATATTAGCCTCTTCGATGGTGTCTCTCAATCCGGCGAGGTTTGTGGTGGGATACTAAGGAGGGAGGTGAGATTTTAGGGACTCTTTTTTACATTGGTTTGAAGACATGAAATAAGGTTTGTTATTAGATGTATTAGGATGTATTAATTTTACAGTGAGTCTTAATTAAACGGCTAATATGACATGTCTTTATTAGCTGGTATAAACCAAGGGGTTTACACCCCTTTCTTATTGAATTTATTCTCATAAAAAATTGGTCATAGAAATTGTTGACGCACCAAGTAAATATACTCTCCTTAATTATTACACATGCAGGGTAATTTAAACTCACCCTATAGATACTCATCCCATATTTTGCCCCTAATGAAGCGGGTTTTGCCCACCCCACTAGCAAATAAGGCAGAGACAAGGAGTTAACAAGGGCTAACTCCTTCCCCATAAGTACCCTTCCCTTTATATAATATTTTAATATATTTTTTAAAAGGCATATATGTGTGCGTGCCTGCATTTGTGTGCAGTGTGTTCTTTAACTTTCAAAATAAAAATTAATGAATCTTGTGCTGTTTTATTATTTAATTTATATTTTATATTTAAGATTTCTATTTTTTTTAATAAAATTTTTGTATTATTGTGTTTGAATTGTTTTTATATGTTTTAATACTTGAATTATTGTATTGTTATGGCAATGGGTGAGTATGGAGTAGGTTTCTATTCCCACCCCCCCCCCCCTAGTCCTCTCATTTTGGGACTTCCCATTCAATTTTTTGTTTTATAATTTTATTAAAGTACCTCATACATTAAATAAAAACCATTCTATCTTGGCAATCCAAAAAATTAAATAAAAATCATAACACATAAAGAAATCAAGATATGATATTACAAAACTGTTATTTACCATCTATTTATATTCATGGCATCCCAAATTGCATTGTAGCTAACTCAAGCCAAATGGAAACGTAACTACAGAAAGAAGAGAGCTTAGGGTCCGTTTGGTAGAAGAATTTGGATAATGTTGTTTGTATTTTTTTGAAATACGTGTGGGTGAAAAAGTGTGTAGAAATGTATGTAATGTTATTTAAAAACTGAAAATGTGTTGTTTAACTACTCTAACAAACGGAAATTTACTGTTTCATTGACTTATTACCACATGATTTCTTATTCCTTTACAATCACCCCATCTTATAAGATATACTTTTTAAAATGTGTTTTTTTCCATTTATTTTGCCTTTTTTTTTTCCTTTTTTTCTCAATGAGATTATTGAGTTAGACTAATTTAAAGAGCAAAGCAAAGTATAGGCTTTCTTCACAAATTATAGTTTTGCTTATATGTGGAGTCATGAACATGTAAAGCGTTCATGAAAAAAAGAAAAAGGAAAAAGAACATGTAATACTAGTATGTGGCCAATGTTTATGCACTAGGAATATTTCACAACCCTAATCATGTGAACATCAATAATGGGAGAAGTGGCAAGAGCCCCATATAAAAGTTCATCCCCACACACACCAAAGTATGAGTTAAATCCCAAAATACTATGCATATCAAATATACCATCATTGTGAGTGTTGACTTAGGTATCAAGGAAGTTTTGATTGGCACTACACTAATACCAACTCCAAAATTTGGGTGATATTTGTTTTGCCGGCCTTCTAAAACTCGTGCAAAACCTTTTAACCACTTAGGTACTGATTCTTAGGTTCCCTTTTAAGATTCTGTCATGTAAATTTTTTCTCATAGGATGAAAGTGTATTTTTTAGTTAAGCAGCTATATGGCTGAATCCTAAGAAGAGAAAACCTAAGGAACAATACTTAAAGTACTATACCTAAGCCCTCTTTTGGGAGGAGGGAATGGAATGGAACAGAAATTAGAAAGGAATGAAAAGAATAATTTTAGAATATTTTTTCCTTATATTGTTTGAGAGTTTTAATAAAGGGAATGAAAAATGCATTCAATTGTTTGAGAGTTTAAGTGAGAGGGAATGGAATGGGTAGGAAGGAATGCTTATTCCTTTTTATTTTCTTAAAGCCTTAAATTTTCATTCCCTCAAAATTGGGAGGAATACGAGGGAATGAAATTAGATTTAATAATTTTTTTACTAAAACTTTCAAAATACCCCTATATATTAAACATTTTATTTTAAAATAGGAGTTTAATAGTAATATTATCATAAAATGATTCTATTTTATTCCCTCTATGTTACTCTCAACAAGATTACTTACCTTGCATTCATTTTCATTTATTTATTTTAAAACATCAAATCAAGGTTACTAAATTTCATTTCATTCAATTATTTTCCATTTATTTCTCTTACTTAAATACATTCTATTCCTTTGTAATCATTCCATTCTATTTCATATCCTTCATTTATAAACTACTAAACGAATCCTAAGTGAGCGTTTGGATTCGGATGAACCTGCGTTTGCGTTTTGCATTTTTTTTTTTTTCACGTGTTTCAGCTTTAGGGGACAAGTGCACTATTCATGCACTATAGAGCACTATTCATGCACTATTGAGCCGTGATTTTTGACATTTCTATGCACACTAGTGGGTCCCATGTACTGTTCACGGGACTCACAAACATCACTTTTCAGAAGTTTTTTCATTAAAAATAGGTCCCACAATACTATTTACACATTTAAAAATTATTTTACTATAGTATTTTTAATTTTTAGTTGTATCCAAACGGACCTTAAGTTTTGTCGAGAGAGAGAGAGAGAGAGAGAGTTCTATTCATGATAATGATAAAAAGGTATATAGTACATACATATTGTATGAATATCGTCCAAACACCAAACTTGATGTAAAAGACTCAAAAATAAAATAAAATAAAAGGTGAAGTTGTTCGGTCAAAACAAAAGTCTCGAGGGCAGTCACCACCACCACCAGTGGCTGAGGAATTATAAAACCCTAAGCACAAAACGAAACAGCAAAAATTAAAGAAGAAGATAGACCAGACCAGATCAGAACCCAAGTCGCCGTGGACCCAGATCGGATCGGATCGGATCCGACTAGACTCATATCCTCCTGGTATGTACTTGGTCCTGTCTTCCTCGCCAATTAGGGTTTTCGTTCTTTACTAATTTCATCGATTTTTGTTCTGTAAGAGAAAATCAGAGAGGAATAGAGCTTGAATTTTCCTTTCCATATATCTATCTGTTTCGCAATCCTAATTTGATTCCTCATATACATAGGCATATATTGATCGTTGATAATTTCTTTCAAAGATACAGTTTTTATAGCTACACTGGTTTTAAATTATGGTGTTAGTATGAATGTTGTGGAAAATTCATATTGGAATTGCTGATAGATATGCATTTTGAAATGAATGGCTTCTCCTTCTTGGAGGATTTGCTAAAGCAGTTTCAAAACCACATATTTTTTTTTTTCTTCCCAAGTACAGTTCACTTTTTTTCAACGTGCAGCTTTATTTAAAAACCCCATTTTTTAAAAAGCTGAAAATTAAGCTGTACCAAGCGAACAGGTGCTGTATGACCCATCTTCTCTTGTGATGAAAGTGTTTTATGTTTTGTAATGAATCGTGATAAGCAGAATAAAAAAAAAATTTTGAAAGAAAATTTTTGTTTTTAGCTACTGATGATATTGGTGGCTAAAATTTGAAATATATGAGTTTTTATTTTATTTTATGGTCTCTCTGCCAGCCAGCCTGCCTTGTCCCACCCTACTATGTGCTATGAAGTTGTTTTACGAAAAATGTCGTCCCTGTTTATACTGGTTATCTAACATTTGGTTTAGGATTTGAAAATTTTTTCTTCTTTCAAGATTTGGTAATATTCATGATCTCTTAGCTGATGCCCTGATGGGTTTCTACAATCAAGACCCCTCTGTTTTGTGTGTTAAAGAGAATTGGAAGATGGGTCTTACTGAATTTGTCGAAAGGGTTTGATTTTGAGGATTCCAGGGAGGCCAAGATGAAGTCGTGGGAGTTATTGCTTCTTGGTTCATCATGGCATAACTGTTTCTGTTTGTGCATATATTACAGGAGAGGTTTTCATACATTCTGCTCCTCAATCTTCTGAACAATCATCAAGGGCCTGCCTTGCAGGGGCTAACGCTGACGGGTATTGCTTGCGAGAAATGGATCCTGTTCGCTATGGTCTTCAGCAAGGATGGGATAATAACAGCGTAATTGTGGTTTCCTCCTTAATAATCACCTATATGGGATGATAAAACAAGAAACTATTAGGGCCATGTGATTGTCCTTTTTTTTCCGGCATCTCATCCTTAAAGAAAAATGAGAGAAAGCCGTGGGGCAGTGAGGATTTGGACTGGATTTGCCTAAGCTCGTATCATGATTGATTATTTGTGGCTGACATAGCTTATTCTCTTGAATTCACAGGCTCTGGAGGGTTATGGTGCATTACACGAGCCAAACTTCCGGTGAGTGTCGACCGTTGCTTATCATCGTCACAAGGGTAATTTAGTATTCGTGGGTATAATGCAGTCACTTAAAAATATTTGAATGAGAGGTTCAGTGTTTACATTTTTTGGTATGTATTGCATGCATGATTGTGCAACAACACTTGCTAATTGATATTGATATTTATCATATGTTTTCCTGGTTCTTATTTTTGTTGTTGTTGATAAGTCTATGTTTTTATGGTCTTTTATTTGGAGTGCATGATATCACATTTTATCTTTTCTCTTCCATCCCATTTTACATTCTTTTGGCAGGGTTGGTGCTCCCTATGATGACAGGAGGTTCGTAGATGAAAGATATTCAAGAGATAATATTTACTCGAGGAATGCCTTTCATCGTGATGTATTGGATAGGGAGAATTATCCACCACCACCACCACCACCACCTCCTACTATGGGTCTTTGGCCACAGTCAAGGAGGAGAAGTTATGAAGAGGAATATCCACTTGATAGGGAATCTAGGCGACATGAGAAATCACACATTGATTCATTCCATGAGAATGATGAAATTCAGGAATTTGATAAGCTTCAGGATGACTATCGCAGTGTGGATAACTATCGTGATCATGGATTTGACAGGCCTGTTAGGTTTGGGGAGCGTGACCATGATGATTATACTTATGATGATTATGACTATAGGTCCCGCATTTCCCATCAAAACAGGGAGGATAGCCGTGACAGGGATTATGACTATGGTCGGCATAGTTATGATTCTGATTATGACAGAGGCAATAGGAGAGATGGTAATTGGAGGCGGCGTGACTCCCGTGATAAGAGATGTGCAAGTCGAGAAAGAGATCAGAGTCCATATAGAAGACATGAGCGCTCTTGGTCTCGGGGGCGTGATGATCGGCCTAGGTCAAGGTCTCCTCGGGGAAGAAGCCATGGTCGAAGTCATCGAGAAGACAGCTATGATGATGATCGACATGAAAGGATTGATAAGCGAAGGGAGCGGGAAGACAAGCGTCATCGGGAGCAATATTCTGTGGTATGCTTCAGCTGATTAACATGTATCTTGCATTCTCTGTGTTGTCTCTATGATTTGTTACACGGTAGGGGGCTTTAATAATAATCCTGCTTTCTGATAGGCCCCATCTGCGACTATTGTTGTGAAGGGCCTCTCACAGAAGACAACTGAGGAAGATTTATACCAGATCCTTGTAATGTTTTGATGATTTTTCTGCAAATGCTATTGTTTCATTTCTATGTAATATTTCCTTGATAAATACTCATTTTTGTATGACTATCAGGCTGAATGGGGACCCCTTCGTCATGTCCGTGTGATCAAAGAGCGAAACTCTGGAATTTCTCGTGGATTTGCTTTTATCGATTTTCCATCTGTGGTACCTATTATAATTAACTTGTTAATTTTTGATGTTTTTTATTTAATTAATTGTATAAATATGAGATTATTGTTTTGGAACAGGGTGCAGCGTGTGCAATGATGGACAAGATCGGAGATGATGGTCTTGTTGTGGATGGAAGGAAGATTTTTTTTGAGTATAGGTAGTTTTTGTACTACCATATTTTAGATTTAGTTCCTTTTATTCTATCTGATAAGATTGTGTTCTACATTATTCTATGCTTGTTATTAATAAAAAGAAAATATTTCACACTTAACTGCATGTGAATGTCATAATCATGTAACACTGATGACAAAAAAAGGTTAAATGTCATAATCATGTATTGAAGAATTTTTCTAACCCTTGGACTGGGTGAAAACTGGATGAGGTTTACCATGGAATTTCAGTTGCATTTGATTTTTTTTTTATCAGTATCATTTTTTTTTAAGTGAAAGCACTAGTGAATATGTCTCAAATACATGCCAATCCTTTGGTGCAACTATACTTGCTGAACTTTGTTGTGTTGCAGTAGTAAGCCAACTGGTGGGTCAGGTGGATCATTTGGTCAAGAGAATGCTTTGAAATCAGGCCACTTTAATCATAAAAACATTACAATACCATCTGATTGGATGTGCAACTCTTGTGGCTGTGTCAATTTTGCACGTCGGACATCTTGCTTCCAGGTTTGAATTTTTGTTTTATTACCCTTGATTTTTCATAACCCTGTTTCTTTACTTGGGCTGTTGTGATCAGAGCGAATTTTTCAAATGCAGTCCAATTTGTTTTTTGGTTGGTGATTATACACAAAGCCCATCCTGCTCACTAACTCTTCCACCTTACTTGTACTAGAGGAGGTGCCATTTGAGCTAGAGCTCATTGGCTGTAATATGGGAATCCAAAACTATCTAAATTAAGTTACTGAGCATACTTGCATTTATTTGTGAACTACTTTTCAAGAGAATCATCTATCTATTATTCTTTTGATTAATTGTTTGGCGCCTGATGCTCTTTTCTGTTTTCATTTATTTTTCGGACGAGGGTACATATTAACATTGTTGGTACAAGCGCAGGGCACACTTAAGCGCAAGGCGCAAGCACGCGCCTAATTGAAGTGAAGTGCACATTTAAAAATAAAAAATTAATAAATTTGAAATTAATTAGTAATGAGCAATACAACAATCAAGTTATCAAATAATTATATAAATTGAAATAAAAGATTTTATATACTTCAAATAACATTTATATTAACTCTCCTTTTGCAAATTTACCATAAAAATTGCAAGTCAAGTCATTATTATTTTTTAGGTAAGCTAGATATGAGTATTGCAATGCAATATCCCTTCTTGAATCTCTTGTAGCTATAATGCCCCATTACTAATTACTACTATCAGTTAAATTATCATATCACTTAATGTTAATGATTATAAGTCTATAAATTTTTTTTCAATTTAAGTCTAAGTCCTATGTTCAACATTAACTATAACTAAACGATTAACACAAATAAATTATATCATACGTTTTTTTTTTTTTTTCATGAATGAACTAAGAATTTCAGGACATTGCAGTTTTGGTAATTGGTACCAAGCAGATATTCGAGGGGGAAAAAATAAAATAAGAAGAAGAAGAAGATGGGTGAGTTAATTTTTCGGGGAGAAAAAGCCAAGAAAAATTTTAAAAATAGAAATAAAAATAGAGAAGGACTAGGGGGCTATGGGTTTCAAGATAAGTTACACTAAAAATTTGTCAAAATCAATAATGTTAAGATCCTATGGCTACAATTCAGTTTTTGTTTTTGTTTTTTTTTTTTTGAAAAATATAAAAAAGCGCAAAAATGCTTTTTGAACATTGCAAAATAGTGTGCCTAAAGTGTGCTTCTTTGAACGTGCTTCCTGAATTCGAATGCTCTTCTTTGTCGCTTTGTGCTTAAGCGGCTATTTACCAACACTGCATGTTAAGGACCCTTTTTGAGCTTTATCATGTTGCTGTTTCATGTCTTTTACCTGGTGCTTCATTGGACCTAATCAGTGTTATTAAGTTCTGCTGGACAGGGCTGATACTTAGCCTTTATGCTTGAATTCTATTTTAATATCGTAATGGTTGTTTCATTGTCTTCAATTCCATGCAGTGTAATGAGCCACGTACTGATGATGCTCTCCCAGCAGATATTGCTTTATCAAATTCAGCACCTTTAGGGAAGAAAGGATTGGAGGCAGGTTGGTTTTTGTTAATGTTTTGAGCATGCTTGCGTTCTTTTTTATTATGCACTGCAATATAAGTTATTGTAATTGATATGCATTCAGGGCCTACTCATGTTTTGGTTGTTCGTGGATTGGATGAAAATGCTGATGAGGAAATGCTTCGGTATGAATTTTCCAAACATGCTCCAATTAAGGTACAAAAATGATAAGCAAATAATTAAAAGCTTATTTGCCCTTTTATATTTTATAAATGAGAAGGCTGCATCCTTCTTCCCCTTTAGCACTTGTGTAGAAGTTTTATTGATCTTAAATTGCAGGACCTTCGTCTTGTCAGAGACAAATTTACTCATGTCTCAAGGGGATTTGCATTTGTACATTTTCATTCGGTAAGTACATTTGTTGTCAGTGATTGAGCCCAATTGAAAATTTTATCCTTGTCCTTTATTCATGTTCCTAGCTTGGTTTTAACTTTTAATTTTCCCAAGCATGTTATGGAGGATGGCAAACACACATTAAACGTATAAAACTCCTGCAGCCTTCTACCTGGTTTGAACATAATGTAATATGGACTTCAGTGTAACCACAGGATTCTCCATGTATGAGGCTGTAAGGGAAAAAAATGAAACCTTGCACATTAATTGAATTGTGGAAACACTGTTTAATTTCGTCAAGTGAAATGAGTGGTTCGAAATTGATCAGTAATTACTTATTTTCTCCTTTTTGTTAATTTTAATGATGAATATGGTGCTTTTTGTTTGTGTGTGTGTAAGTTGTAACCATGTCAACATGAATACTGCTTGTGAACATGTGGTGCATGTGCTTTAGTCTGGTGTTGAGCAAACTATATTTTGTTCATACCAAGAGAGTTTTCTTTTATCTGAGCTTATTTGGTAGTAACTTTCAATAAATACAAGTAACACAATCCCAATGCTTAGGCTTGTGGAGATTATCTTTGTTTTTATAGTCATGGATAGCTTTCATCTAGTTCCTAGGTACACTTTAAAAAGACCGGGCACTCCATGTCCTACAAGGCTGTGGAAATTGTTATTACTTGTCCTCCCCTCACCCTCTTTTCTCCCTAAATGAAGAATTTTTTTCTAAGATTCTATAATACACATGCACGTTAGGGTGTAGGTGGTTGCTAAAAAGTTTTGATTCGAGCTAGAACGATATCTGTTTTTTGTAGGTGGAGGATGCTACCAAAGCTCTTGAAGTAACAAATGGAACAACTCTTGAGAAGAATGGGCAGATCTTGAGGGTGGCATATGCGAAAAGCATACTTGGTCCAGGATCAGGGACATCAGGACATTCCCAGTCAAGCAGCCTTGCTGCTGCTGCAATTGAGGCAGCAACATTTGCTCAACAGGTGCTTATATGTGTTTGTGTGTACTATATATATATATATATTATATAGTATTTATTTGTTTATTCATACATAATGTTGATACTTGGTTTTACCTGTTTTGAATACTTGGCATTAAAACATTATGGAAAGAAAAGTGATTCGGTGCGTATTCTAGAAGATTGATAAGTTTTTATCTTTTATAACCACTCATTGATATCAAGAGTGATTATCAATTGATACAGGTAAGAAAGCATGGATTTCTTGTTTCAGTTGTACACCAGAGCTATCTACCTGCCCTCACCAAACTAGCAGAATCTATTTAAAGCAATAATGTTAGATATCTTGCACTACATAGACATTAATATCCCATCTAGCTTTTTTTTGCAGAATGAATGCCATTGTTTTCCTGTATTTTGGCTTGACTATAATGTGATGGTGTTGCATGCTCCTATCTTTTTTGCCTTTCAGTATGATGCGGTTGGATGGACACCAAAAGAATACAACCCAGATGATAAGCAATCAACCAGTGGACAGGAGCAAATTGGTGGGGAGATTGCAGTTCAACATGATGGTTCAGCTCCGCAATCCGGATTTGTGTGGGATGAGGCATCTGGTTATTACTATGATGCTGCTTCTGGGTTCTACTATGATGGGAATACAGGTTTATATATTTTCTGACTGTATTATGTTGAAGCCATCTGAATCTTAATTATCTTGCATACATTGTGAACGAAATGGGGTGAAAACCGAATATGTTTAAATGTAATTTGTCTTTTCTTGTTTTTGGGTGTCATTCATTCTGAACAGCTTAATATTGATCTACTTGGCCGCACATGGGGAAATGCATTTTTCAAGTCATGGCCTAATGTCCACTGTCCAGCCACTGTTATAGTCTGGCAATTCTCTCTCCTTTTCTCACCCTGAACATGCACAAATGCATTTTTACTTATTTACACTGACATATGCACACTTGTATAGACAAGTGCCAACTGCCAAGAGATGAATAAAATATATTCCACGCAATGACTAAAAAAATACAAAATACATCTTGAATTGTACATATCAAGTTTAAGCTATCTATAAATTCTAAGAAAGTACACAATCATCCAAACATTGTATAGTTGATAATTTGATCATGTGGATAGGCCATTCCGTTCCATCAAAAGTTACATTATTGGAGCTACTGAAAAGAGTGATGTCCTTTTGCCTAAATATTTTTTATTATTATTACATAGTTGGGGGGAGGGGGGATTTGAACCCTGGACGTCTTTGTTGGAAACACTAGCAAGTGCCGGTTGAGCTACAAGGCTCTTGGCATCCTTGTATACATGCTAGTAGTATGCCCATGAGAATTAATTAAAAAAAATATGCTTAACCCTTCAGGGGTAAATGTCTCTGGATTACCCAGCAACTGCCAACTGGTTTTGGCGGGTGGGTCCAGTTGCTTGTCAAAAGAGAAAATTTATATGTTAATAAAAGAAAACAGAAATAAAATATATCATTTTAGTAATGTCTTTGAAACTATCTATTATTCAAAAAATAATAATCTTTGAAAATTTCTTAATAATTAGGGAGCCACTAGAAACTTTAATAGAGTTTCATCTAAAGTAAATTAACTATCTTCATATAGCTAATGAGCCACTCATTAATATTATGTGTAAATATATATTGAGTCACTTGGCAAAAACATTGTATACATTGTGTAAGTTTTCCTATGTTAATAAACAAAATTATCATATATATTAAAAAAAAAATAGAATGAATATTATTATTATTATTTTTAAAATTACTTGAATATTTTGGGAATTGAATTTTTGTTGGAAGTAGAATATTAAATTTCTTGAACTCATAACCTAACTCTCTACCTAAAACTTATAAAGGGGAGGAGGTGCAATGAGCTCTAGCACAACAAGCACCTCCTCTTCTTATGAGTTCTGTGTGGAGGGTGAGGTTGTGGGGGATTCAAGACCCACTAGGTGCATGTATAACTTACCAATTAAAAAATCCTAATAATTAATAAATCACTTCGGTAATAGAGCTTAATATTAGGTAATTTATTGTAATAATTAATGAGTATAACCACTTGTCGCAAAGAAAAGATAGCCACTTGGTATAACCACGGCTTCTAGGATTCAAGTTTTATTTTATATATATATATATATTTTGATAAGTAAAAAAAATATCTTTTATTATATAGAATATGATATATTCCTTCTTTCATGATGGTTCTTTCTTCAATTTAGAGTTTGTAATGTGGTTTCCTTTTGCCATGCATACCTTCATGTTATGGTGCTTATGTTAGAACAACTTGTAGAATGATCTTTCATCTCTTGAATCAGATTTGATTGACTCTTCATGTTTGTAGTTTGTATGTGCGCCTACCTACCTACAGGGTCAACTATACTTGGTGTGACTTTTGGTCAAATAACGTTTTTATACATATTTTGTCATATTTACCATTAGAGTATTCTTATCATCACAAGAGTTGCATGTTAGAATCTTCCCCCAAGTTGCTGTCCACATGAATGTATGCTTTTCCACGGCATGCTCACCAAATATCAAGATCCACAGCATTCTTGTTATTTTATTTTATTTTATTTATTTATTTTTTTTTTGGATGACTAAGATCCACACCATTCATAGTAGGCATAAATGGGCTAGATTCCTAAGAAAGGATGAAGTTTTCTGAAACTA
The DNA here is from genome assembly GCF_002906115.3 of Quercus suber. Taxonomy (NCBI): domain Eukaryota; kingdom Viridiplantae; phylum Streptophyta; class Magnoliopsida; order Fagales; family Fagaceae; genus Quercus; species Quercus suber. Next base: position 293,059 of record NW_027069672.1, on the reverse strand, counting down.
ATTCCTTCATTCATGTAATAGATTACCAACACTCCTTGGCAACACCCAATGAACCCCAACACTAAGAGGATAAAAGGCCACAACTCAAAGGCAACATCAAAATGCAACAATAAATTATCCATGGTTCACCATTATGTTTGCAAATGCAACACTAATCCACTAGAGTAATTCCTATCTTCATAAGATTCTCACACGTTAGAGAACTCCCCCAAGTAGTTGTCCACATGGACGCATCCCTTGTTGGAGCCTTAATACAGCAATACTTAAACTAGAGCCTCTCAATGCCATATAATATGAACGAAAATCAAACTTCCAATTAAGGTTCAATCTTCGTCTTATTTTGTCAGGACTTATTCTACTTGGGATGTTGGAATTCAAATATGAAAGAAACAAATAAATCAAACCCAATTCTCAATCATTGAAATTACAAATCAACCGGATCCAATTCTCAACCGATTAGTCCATGAGCGTGTCTTCCCTCCTTTGTGAGACTCTAAAAAACAATTGATTGAAGCATCCTTATCACCAAATCTCATTCTTTCCAACAAGAAAACTAAGGTGTCGCGGTGGACATGAGCATACACCTTTTTGATATCTAGCTTACAAATAACTCCTGGAACACCACTTTTAATTTGGCCATGAAGCACTCATTTGAAATAAGTATTGAGTCCAATATATGCCTTCCCACACTGACAAATGCATTCTAGGACTTAGATACAAGTTTATCTAGCACCAACTTCCATTTATTTGCCAACGCCTTCACCAACAATTCATAAGCACTCCCAACCAAACTAATAGGCCTAAATCTGTAATATTTATATCAACTCCATCTAGGCATGTTGAGATGTGAAAGGCACAACTAGATGCCTCAATAACAAGAAAGAATTCACTTATAAGTGCTACGCATGTCTAGGAAACAACTCTTACATGAGGGAATGTCTTGCTGGACTTGGGGGTTTGACAGATAGAAATCAATCTAGAAGTTCCCATGATATCTGGTCAAAGAATGTATATTACTGCTTGCAGTGCATATGTATGTTGAAATTGATAGAGAAGTTATTGCAGAACATCCAAGCAGCACCTTGGTTGTTATATTTACATGCATCTCAAACGATCTTCTGGGACTAAGTGTGTCTGATAGCTAACTAGTGGTTATTGGGCAGCTTATTTCATGTGTCATAAAAAGGAATGAAACTATTGATCGATTTTTTCAGGTTACTTGTGAACTTCTTTCCCTAAAACTTACCACTGTCGAACTTTGTGAAGTGTGGTACCTGTGGTTTTTAATTTGTTGATGCACAGGATCCTATTATTATTTGTAGATTTGCAAATATATATTGCAGTATAGGATAATTCTCTGAATTTTATTAGAAATTTCTTCTCTCTGAAGTTGCATTTAGAATAAAATATTTGTTGATTCTCTTGTATGTTCTTACCATATGCAGGTCTTTATTATGATGGTAACGGTGGAATCTGGTATTCATATGACAACCAAACTCAGCAGTACATCCCTTGCACTGATCCGAATGACAACAAAACATCTGGTAACCAATCTGGGCTCCCCAAGGCATTGGATGGTTCCAGTAATAGAAAAGTAATCATCTCTGCACCAGCTACAACTGTAATATCAGTTGAGAAGGCTGCCTCATTACCAGATGCTGTACAGGCTGCAGCAACAGCAGCAATAGCTGCTGAGAAGAGAGAGAAGGAGAAGTCAAAAGAGATAAAGCTCGCTTCAAAGAGCAGTATTTTGGCTAATAAGAAGAAGATGAATAATGTATTGTCAATTTGGAAGCAGAGGAGTCATGAAGGACAAGCGACTCGTGTGGCTCTTGATGATAATCAACCATCTGGGTCAGCTGATGATAGACCTTTTTCTGTTGCACCAGCCACAAAGAGCAAGTTTAAGACTGATGCAACAGCAACAAAAGATAATATTACATCCAGTTCAGTGGCTACCACTACTGTTCCTGTGGCCCAGGCTGTTGGTTTGGAGTCTTTGGTCAAGCCAAGGCCTGTGAGTAACAGCTTAGGTGGAACTGTGATGGGGGTTATTAGGGGCTCTGGAAGAGTTGCAGTGAGATCAGATACTTTGTATTCAGGATCTTCTGGTGGAGTTTCCACTTCAACTGTTGCAGCAAGTGCTGCAGGTATGTCAACAAATGCAGATATGCCTACAGTGGCAACTCCATTTAAAACGGATGCATCAGCCTTGGGTTCCTACACCCCTCCTACGGCTGCTGGGAGTGCCAAGAGGAGGTTTTCTGAAATGCCGTTAAATCCAGCTTCTGCTCACAAGGAGCAACCTCAAACTACCTATAGGGATCGTGCTGCTGAGCGAAGGAACTTGTATGGTTCATCTGCTCTTGGAGATGATCTATCTGACCTGGGGCTTGGTGATTCAAGTAAGCTTGCTCAGAAATTTGTCTTTTAGTGGCATGCCTTTGGTTGTGTCTTACATGCTTATATTATATATGTTTATTATAATATAGTATATAGAAAAATTCTCTAATAGATTGAAAACATCAACTTCCCTTTTACATTTGTCTTTGTAACTGGCCCTGGCCCTGGCCCTAGGATGCCTGCCACAAGTCAGTTTTTTTGTTTTAGAATTTTGTTATCCAAGTTTATTGTCCATTGCTCTCTACCTGTCAATTTTTGTATAAACTTCTGAGAATTCCTGTCTGTTTACTGTTGGTGAACCTCCAAGATCGAGATTTTGGATTAAGGAAGGGTTCTATGGATTCAATGCCTTTCCCACCTGGTGTTGGTGGAGGACGTGTGTTTGGAGAAGCTAATGTCAATAGTTATGAGGTGATTACTGCAGACAAAGCAATTGATGAGAGCAATGTGGGCAACCGGATGCTCCGCAGCATGGGCTGGCATGAAGGCTTGGTATTATTTCCTTCTTTGCACTTAGAATAATGTGGACTGTTGATGTAGTGGTTGAATATAATTGAAATTCCAATTCCTATATTTTTTCAGATGCATCTAACAGTTCCTCAAGTCCTTCAGCTTGTCAAGCAGTCAAATATGGAGTATTTAGTTCTTAAAGTGTTCTATTTGTTTCTATAAATACTAAAAAGCATATGATGCCAACATTGTCAATACCCTTAAAATATTTTCTTTGGTTTAATTCTACATCGTATTATCATAGTTACTATCCTTTTTTCTCCTTATTTTTTGGGGTACTGGGCTCTACATAGGAAATGGTATCTCCTTAAAATATTATCTTTGGTTTAACAAACATCTTATCTTATATAATAGTTACTATCCCCTTTTTTTTTCTTAGTGGACTCTACATAGGACATGGTATCTTTTTACTAGCTTATATTTTGGGCACTTCAAAATCTGAATGATACCTGTGGCCACATGGTGCATCTCTATGACACTTATGCTAAGATTCTAACATTTTCACTCTGGGGATTGTGTTTTTGGGTTTTGTTTTTGTTTTGGTCTTGATCTGGTGCACAGGGACTGGGGAAGGATGGAAGTGGAATGATAGAGCCAGTCCAGGCACAGTCCACAGAAAGTAGAGCAGGACTTGGGAGTCAGCAAAAAAAGGTTGATCCTAGCCTTGAAGTGCAAGCTGGGGATAGTTACAAAACTCTCATTCAGAAGAAGGCGCTTGCCAGGTTTCGGGAGATGTCGTAGATAGGTATGGAGTGACTGAAGCTGCTTGTGGAGTGAAGGAAGTGGATACAAAATCTTGTGGTGGAAGATAGTGCCAGAGCTTTATAATTGGCATTGAAAAATGTAGATTGCGATAGCTTTGTGGTAAGGCAGTATTCGTTTAAGGTGTTGTATGACTCATTGTCTTATAAAAACTATATAGCTTTTCAGCAATAGCAAAATTCTAATAAAGCTTGGAATTTTGATTGCGCTTGTAGCCATTTTGTTCTCCAGATATCTTTTTACAAAACAGTAGTACATCTTTCTTAATAGATTGGTAATGAAGTAGGTTTGTGCTATTGACCACTTGAAAGTGAATTGCTGTATTAATTTCATCAAAGTATATCTATTTAAAGGAAAAAGCTCCAAAAGCGGCTTCCTTTATCTAAATTGACCTCAATCTTCGTTCTTCAACTCACTGATAGATCTAGGGTCCCAAATGTTGATTAGGAATTTATAGTAGGGTTAGTTGTGCGTGAGTTCTTAGTCTATAGAAAGTATTTGACTCCTAAAATGAAAATCAGCCGAAAGAGCTTTGAAGTGATTAGAAATTAGTAGTCACCCACATTGATATAACTATGCGACGAAATATGATAGAAAAATCCTAAAGAATTTTTTAAACTGCTATGAATTGGTAATAATATTTGATAAAGAGTAGTTCGGCTTCCTAACCCCGCTTAAAAAAAGAGAGGAATGCCATTGATGAAGTAGTTTATTGTATGATTGATTGAGTTGATTGATGAACATGCAATTAAAAAGATACTAGGATGGAAACTAGAAATGTCTTTGAAGCCTATCTTTATTGGAAATTAATTTAGAGAATGAATGCCACATCTTTCTTGCCTTCGTTTGGCATGAAATTCATTTTATAAAAAATATTGGTGGCATATTTTTCAAATCCTTAGCATGATTTAGTTTAGTTGTTAGGTTGCTTATCATGTATGTTTAGTTGAGTTCTATTTAGAGTAGTATCTAATTACATTCTTGGATGTATTGAGCGTGAATGATATTCTTTCCAGAGATTCTTGCCATATTTCCGCCCATTTGATGAGATCATATCTATACATGCTTGGTTACATGAATATGTATATTTACATCCATGTGAAAATGTGAAATTATAATGTTAGCTATTTTGATTCTTATTCCTTAGATTGAGCCATAACCACATCATTTTCACAACAAATCTTAAGTGATAAGTTACTGGTGGACAAAACAGTAATTTAAGTGATAGGTTTAAATTACAACTAATAACAATTTACCTCTTGAGATTTATTGTGAAAATATTGTGAACGTAATACTTTTCTTCCTTAGATTTATATATATATATATATATATTAGATTGATATGTTCTATGATGTTGGTATTGCCTTTATCAATTTGCTCCTTTTTTGTGAATGGGTTTGCAAGCTAGCTTTTTAACTGGTATTGTAAATTCCATTATCCAACATCAAATGGCTTGATCAAATTTTACCTCAAAAACATTTTTGAAGTTTTTTCCAAATGCATTTTACAAATTGTTTTCCACAAAAAAAAAAAAAAAAGGGTGCTTTCCAAAATGGTTTTCAAAATAATTCTCTAAAGTTGTTTTTCCAACTTCCAAAAAAAAAAAAAAAAAAATCCTTAAAAGACTCATAAGAAATTGAATCCTTTTGAAAATATCATTCAAGAAAAACTCATGAGATTTTCAAAAAACAAAAAGTAGAAATTAGGAATGAAATCAAAACATGGTTCTATATAGGATAGATGTTGTAGAGTTTCTAAAACATTTTTCACCCATAATAAAACTTCCGAGTCCATATCAAAATGAAATGGATTGAACTGATCGAAGTTAAACTAATCAGAGTTGACATTAATCGGCCCTGTGTTAAATTGTATGAATAAGAACCAACTAAAATTTTGAGAATTGGTCGAAATCTAGGTCATCTGCCACTGTTTGGGCCAATTTAAACTTTGTCTGGCTATGAGGATGCCAGAACTGGTTGGAATTCGCCGAGATGGGTTCAATGGTGAATAACTAGCTTTGATTGATATGAGATTCATTTTATGTCAAATCTTGGTGACATATTGCTAAGTTCTTAGCATGATTAGTTCTTAGCTTGCTTATCATGTATGTTTAGTTGATTTTTATTTGGAATAAGTCTGTAATTACATGCATGGATGTATTGAGATTGTGAATGCGATTCTTTTCATGTTGCCACCTATTTGATGAGATCGTATCTATACATACTTGGTTGTCCTTACATGTATATGTATATATACACGCATGATACATGCTGTATTTTTTGACTCTTATTCATTAGATTGATATTTCTTGCTGTTAATTGGACTATTTTAAGAATAACTTATAATCAAAGTTTTTATGCAACCCACTACATGATGGTTAAAAAAACCATTCACATGTATGACGTATTACTTATGTAAGTTACATGATTAATTAATAATGTCATGTGACTATAAATACATGATGCATGCTGTATTTTTTGATTCTTATTCATTAAATTGATATTTCTTGACGTTAGTTGGACTATTTTAAGAGTAAATTATAATCAAAGTTTTTATGCTACCCACTATGTGACGGTTAAAAAAACCATTAACATGTATGACGTATTATTTAGGTTGAAACTCTATAAAAAAATAATGTAATGTGACTGTAAATGCATTTTTTTAACTATTAAATAAATGCATGATGCGTGCTAATTTTTTTGACTCTTATTCATTAGATCGATATTTCTTGATGTTAGTTGGACTATTTTAAGAGTAACTTATAATCAAAGTTTTTATGCAACTTACTATGTGACGGTTAAAAAAACCATTCACATATATAACATATTACTTATGTAAGTTACATAACTAATTAATAATGTCATGCGACTGTAAATGCATTTTTTAACTATTAAGTAGTGGGTTGCATAAAAATATTTTTCTTTGACTTAATTAGTAGTAATTTTTTTATGTCCTCGAAATCTTCAGGAGGTGGCGTTAGTATATTTTCAAATAATTTATGATTTTATTAGTACTAAAACAAGAATTTAAAGGACCACCCCACCAAGCTCAACCTCAAACTGTTTCTTTGTTTTTCTCTATTTAATTTGCAGTGTGTTCTTTTGATACATACAGGTGCTTCTTTATACATACAAGAAGTACGAACAATCATTTTCCCGAGACAATGCAATTCATTTTGATGTAAATAGCTGTTGCTTTATTTATTTAATTCTCCTGATTCTTTTTTATGGAGTTGGTAGACTTTATATATATGGAGAGGGCATAATTTGAGTTTAATTCTTCACCACATCTCATTTCGTGTGAAGAAGAAAAAAGAATAATAATTCTTGTTTTCCAACAACCATGCTTGTTGGAACTGAGTTTTCAGGGACTATGGACCTATGGTCCTCAACAAGAAAAGAAAGTCAAACATTGAAGGAAAAAAAAAGAAAAGTCAATCACCAATTAGCCTGTCCAATTCCAATTGGGCCAAGTAATGAATTTAACCCCGAATAGTTGGTGGAGGTGAACCAATAGCTTGTCCATTTTGCAAAGCAAAATATAAATAAACTTCTTTTTTGTTTTTTGTTTTTGAGAAGTTAATGTGTAAACAAACTTCATTGTCTTTACACGTACTGTGTGAACATACGTACTTGTACTGGACAAAATTGGAAAATGTCCCGTTTGGGTAAAAATAGCAGCATAATGGCCTTTTCTCCAAACTATATAGGGAAATGCCCCTCTTTTGTAACTCGATTTTCTCAAAATCGAGTTAGGCCCTATAGTGGCGTTTTTTAGGAGCCTATAGTGACGTTTTTAGGACCTATAGTGGCGTTTTTTAACTCGATTTATAAGAAATCGAGTTATAGGTAAAAAAAATTAAAAAAATTGTTTATAACTCGATTTTATGGAAATCGAGTTACAAAACGTCACTATAGATCTTGAAAATGTCACTATAGGTCCTTAAAAACGCCGCTATAGGGCTCCAGAATTTTTTTTTTTATAACTTGATTTTGAGAAAATCGAGTTACAAAAGAGGGGCATTTCACTATATAGTTTGAAGAAAATGGCATTATGCTGCTATTTTTACCCAAATGGGGCATTTCTCAATTTTGTCCACTTGTACTTGCAGTGTAGATAGAACCTAGAAATCAAACTCATGAGTTAAGACCTTCAATAGAAGCTTACAACTTGAAAACCATTTTCCTTCAACAACCAATTTTTTGTCCCCTTTTGCAGATGAAAACAAATTAAAGTTGCATGTGTTTCATAATTTAATTTGGGATTTGAATTTCCTACAAACCCCGTGCCTCGCACTGGGTAACGTGGGAAACGACTTTCATGTTTCACAACCTCTTGTTCTTTCTTTATTGATTTTTTTTGGTTAAAGGGAAAACTTCTTGTTCTTTCTCGTTGCAAGGAAGGATGTATGCATTTACGTGCAATACTAAAAAATTAATATTAAAAGCCAATAATTCTACACGTAATGCATGAGGATGGACATACAATATTTATAGTATGAAATAATTTCTACCCTTAGATTTGATTAGTTAGAGATAGATGGAATAGCTGTTAAGCATTGCATTGCGATTGAACTAGCTAGTTGTTAAGAATATAGAGAATGATAGGAATATGTTTCACGTGAAATACCTCTTAAGCATGACATTTTATACATAACATGTTGGTTACAATAGAGCACTTGATCCATTTCTTTCCCCTTGTTTTTTTAATGACAAATATCTATTTCAATTCCTAGAAGATACGGAAAGTTCTGAATTTCTAATTTGATCTTTAAAATCTAAAATTGCACATCTAGAATATTTTCACATCACTTTCACAATAAATTATAGGTGGTTAGAACAAATCTTAGGTGGTTAGTTATTATTGGTTCTAAGTTGAATCTACTACTAAATTTTTTTTTCCTACCAATAATAACCCGTAGTAACCTGTCACTGCGGATTTATTGTGAAAGTGTTGTGATAATGTTATGGACATAGCATTTATCTTAGTTTTTAACTTATTTTGTTTATATACAATTTTTTAAAATTTTATTATTTTCCTCTGGAAAAATAAAACCTCATTTTTTTTTAACAACCATGCTTGTTGGAACTGAGTTTTCAGGGACTATGGACCTATGGTCCTCAACAAGAAAAGAAAGTCAAACATTGAAGGAAAAAAAAAGAAAAGTCAATCACCAATTAGCCTGTCCAATTCCAATTGGGCCAAGTAATGAATTTAACCCCGAATAGTTGGTGGAGGTGAACCAATAGCTTGTCCATTTTGCAAAGCAAAATATAAATAAACTTCTTTTTTGTTTTTTGTTTTTGAGAAGTTAATGTGTAAACAAACTTCATTGTCTTTACACGTACTGTGTGAACATACGTACTTGTACTTGCAGCGTAGATAGAACCTAGAAATCAAACTCATGAGTTAAGACCTTCAATAGAAGCTTACAACTTGAAAACCATTTTCCTTCAACAACCAATTTTTTGTCCCCTTTTGCAGATGAAAACAAAAGTTGCATGTGTTTCATAATTTCATTTGGGATTTGAATTTCCTACAAACCCCGTGCCTCGCACTGGGCAACGTGGGAAACGACTTTCATCTTTCACAACCTCTTGTTCTTTCTTTATTGATATTTTTTGGTTAAAGGGAAAACCTCTTGTTCTTTCTAGTTGCAAGGAAGGATGTATGCATTTACGTGCAATACTAAAATATTAATATTAAAAGCCAATAATTCTACACGTAATGCATGAGGATGGACATACAATATTTATAGTATGAAATAATTTCTACCCTTAGATTTGATTAGTTAGAGATAGATGGAATAGCTGTTAAGCATTGCATTGCGATTGAACTAGCTAGTTGTTAAGAATATAGAGAATGATAGGAATATGTTTCACGTGAAATACCTCTTAAGCATGACATTTTATACATAACATGTTGGTTACAATAGAGCACTTGATCCATTTCTTTCCCATTGTTTTTTTAATGACAAATATCTATTTCAATTCCTAGAAGATACGGAAAGTTCTGAATTTCTAATTTGATCTTTAAAATCTAAAATTGCACATCTAGAATATTTTCACATCACTTTCACAATAAATTATAGGTGGTTAGAACAAATCTTAGGTGGTTAGTTATTATTGGTTCTAAGTTGAATCTACTACTAAATTTTTTTTTCCTACCAATAATAACCCGTAGTAACCTGTCACTGCGGATTTATTGTGAAAGTGTTGTGATAATGTTATGGACATAGCATTTATCTTAGTTTTTAACTTATTTTGTTTATATACAATTTTTTAAAATTTTATTATTTTCCTCTGGAAAAATAAAACCTCATTTTTTTTTTCAAATACAAGTATAAATGATATATCCAAATTAACTAATTTTTAACCAAAAAAAAAAAAAAATCACCAAAAAGCCAAATAAGTTGATGATAAATGGATACTACATAATTTAAATTTTTGCAGTTAGATTCTTTGATTAACAAAAATTGATGATGTGTTTCATTAATTTCTTATGTGGCAGCTGAAGTGGCTAAAGCCTAAAGGAATTCCACCTGAGCATTTGCATGCTTACTTCTTTTTTATAGATACAAAATCAATGCTTACTTCTCTTTGATAGATACAAAATCATTAAAACCTATATTGTTACCTCCATTATAATTAGTTAATTATTATATATCATTAGGCCAAAACATTAATTAATTTTTGGTATAAGGAGAATTAAATTCAAAACTTTTATTCAAACAATACACACCTTGGTGTGATGGTTACTTCACAAGAGGGAATTTCACACATGTATACACTTAGATTAAGCTATGGTAGAATTTTTATCTTTTATATATAAAAATATATAATATAATATATATATATTAAAAAATAAACAACTTTAATATTAGACTAAAGTAAAATTTTATCTTGTATAAAAAAAAAACTTTTATTAAAAATAAATAACTTTAGCAATCGATTTAATTAGAACCTAACTTGGACACTTCACCTAAGAAATATATATATATATATATATATTATTTTTTTTTCTCTCCGTATATGGTCTGTGCACATTTGCACGCTTACTTCACCCAATAATCGTTTTTTTCATGAAATTGTCAATCCAAGAAGCACCGGCCAAATCCCAAATGAATTCGAGTTGTTTGAATCATTTTAAAATTCAAGAATTATTATTAATTTATTATTGACATGGATTGCATTATCCATGTGGAATATAATATTAGTAAAAATTGTTTCAACTTTCGTAGTTTTACAGTTCACGAGAGTTACGACTTCATTAAATTTCCTTAAACTTTTCAAGAGTACTACTACAATGATAATACAACTATTGACATGACTCATTGTAATTAGAATAATATCCGTTCGGATTGAGTTTATAATTGAGATTTCATTTATTATACATAAATTATAACAAGTCATTTGAACAGTTAGTTAAAAAATTGTAAAATACTTTTTTTAATAAATATTTTTGGGTAAACTACATATTTAGTGTCGGTTTGGCATTATTAATTTTACCAGCTTATTTTATTATTCAACTTATTTTTGCTACTATTCATAAGCCCCATTTAGTGGCGATTTCAGGATTATTTTTTAGGGAGATCAATAAAAAATATAAATTATACAAAATTTAAAACAAAAGAGAATTTGAATATATCGATATTACAAAAAAACAAAAACTTAAATTACTCAATATTTTTTTTATTACAAACCGTGGACATGACTAATTGCAATTAGAATGATATTCCTTTCAATTGAGGTTATGTTTATTATGTATAAATTATAACAAGTCATTTTAACAGTTGGTTAAAAGATTGCAAAATAATGATTTGTTCGTAGATTTATTGATTTTTGAAAAACAAGAATAAATGTTTTGACATTTTTTAAGTTTTTTTTTTTTTAATAAAAAATTTGGTAAACCGCCCCTTTATGGCTAGTAAAAGAGTATATCCTTCCCGCTAAACTTTCGTGGAAAAAGTTTTTATGATGACTACATGTAAAAAAATAAAAATAAATAATGGCCTTTATTTTTTCTGTTTTAAAAGTCAAATCATAATTGACTTAAATAAAATAAAGTCAAAAACGTCAATCTTGTTTTGTTTTGTTTTTTTTGGAGACCCTGGTTGCTGTCGAAAACCATAAGCTAGAAATTGAGTATAACCATAAAATAGATCTAGATACACCACAATTTTCATAAGTTTTTCTATAATTATTGAGGCGATAGATTGTGATTTATGTATAATAAAAATTATATTAAATGTGGTCTCATATAAATTGATGTTGTTCTGGTCACAATTTGCTATATTAACATGTGAAATTTGTCATGTTTCTAACCTTGTTGGCAAGATACAGTATAAATAAACTTTCACTCACGTTCCAACAAGTGGTCTCCATCTCCACTCTCTCGAGTTGTTTGAGGGGTGAGGAAGTTGATGGAGGATTTTGATGTTCTTTTGTATATTCATTAAAAAGAAAAGAATCAGACTTAGATAAAGTATTCATGTGCACTCAACTTAACACCATGTGGTCACGTGACAAGTTTTGAACACATATCTTAGTATTTATTGGGTTTAATTAGTACACTAACCGCATGACGTTGGAGCATTGAACCCAAACAATGTCCAAAAAAAAAAGAAAAAAAGAAAAAGAAAAAGAAAAAAATAGTTGACACTTGGAATAAGTATTAAACGACATAATTACTGCCCATACTTTGCTTGTTCCTATTTTAGTTGTCAAATGTGGGGTCGTTTGTGTGAATAGGTCAAGCATATTCCATGACAGGTTAGACAAGCAACAAGCATGGTAATTAAGCATTTAAATTAGTAAAAAAGGAGGCTTTGGCTTGTGCCATTCCCATATCTCTCTTGTTTTGGGTAGATGGAATTTGTCTTTTTGGATATGGATTAGCCAATATCTTTTTGGATGAATGGGACTTCACTGGAAATAAACAAATTCCAAGTCTTTCCAAAAGTAAAAGAAGAAAAGAACCTCGGAAATTTCATAGAAATTAGGGTCAACAAGAAACAAGAAAATGGATTTAACACTTTATTTTTATTCCATGGAATGAAATTCACGTAATGGACTGGACTGGAGTGGCTGCGCTGTTTCTCTTCTATCTCAGTCACCATCATCTTCAACTGTTTCAAAAAGTGGTCGTTAGTCCAAAAATAAGTAATCTACGACCAAAGAAAGTAATTGTATATCACCTAAAAAGTCATAATTTTTAGCATAATTATCTTATATAGTAGGCTGTGATTAATAGCATGTTACTTTAAAATAAGTACACAATTTTTTTTCTTCAGGCTTATAGTTAGCCATGTAGACAGTTGCCATAAAAATTGTGATATTTTATGTTATACAAGAATTTTTGAAAAAAAAAAAAAAATTTACAAAGTATTACTCTTCTTGATGAGGCTGACTGACTGAGAGTCTTTGCTGGACTCTCATTGGGGCTTATGCATTATTCCATAGTTTATTCAATGTAACAGTAAGGACCCACCATGCACTCCCCCTCTGTTTCTTCTTGTCTGTGGTTTCTTTTCAATGTTTTTGCTTTCCTTCTTTTGTCTTCTTCCCTTCTGATCAATGTTATGTTTTTTGTTAAACAACTAATTTAGTTTTAATTTTATTCCTTTATTATTATTATTATTATTGTGTCAATTTAATTTCTCTATTTTCAAAATCAAATCGATTTTTTTCTTTCAATATTTACTCCTTTAAATTTTAATGGATAATAGCTAACATGTCAATAGAACCTTTTCTTTTTCTTTTCTTTTTTTGAAAAAAGAAGGTACTATAGGAAGTGTATAAGTTTTGAAATCAAGTAAACTTCAACTATTTAAAAAAAAAAAAAAATCTGCTTTAAATGGAAATGAGATAGTAAAATGACACTCATTTACTTTTGAAAATTCTAGAAACTAATACAATTGAGAAACCAAGTTAAACTTCGTCCTATAATTGAAGAGAAAAAATGAAAAATTTGCAGCTTAATCTTCTTTTCATGCCTTTTCTTTTTGGTTCAAACCAATTGTAAGTTGTACATTTGTTTTTTTAATTTTTCTTTTTCTATCACCCTCTTAGTGCGTGCATATATTTAGGGAAATGGGAATTATTTCCTCCACATGCTCTATGGAGTGGGCACAAAAGATATCTTCCCTCGAAGAAAAGATAAAACATAGTTGCAAAGATGTCATCCTATTCCATTATTCCACCTCTTAAATGATTAGGGGTAAGAACGTAAAAAATATTTAAAATTTAAATTTTTTTTTTGAGAAGCATTTAAAATTTAGTTTTAGTTTCACATCAAATCCTAAAATTTTAATTGCATCAATATATACTCTATAAATGTAAAAATATTACAATTTGAGTTCTTAATGAGATTTTATTTATTAAAAATATTGTAAATTATATATTTCTTTTCTATGTTTTGCATGTATGCATGAAGTAAAGTATACAATGAGATTACCAGAGGCAAGCAATGACACATCACACAGATAAGATTCTAATGGTTTTTTTTTTTTCTCTCGATTTAGGTCAGCCCATTTAGTTAGAGTTTGTCTTTTAAGTTTGTGTGTATGTGTGTGTGAGGTAAATTGTGCACCTTGGATGTTGGATGTAGGCATGTGTACATTTTTTCTAACCTTGGGATTATATGTGATACATTTTTTCTAACCTTCGGTCAAGATTTTTTCTAACCTTGGGATGTAGGCATGTGTACATTTTTTCTATTTTGACAACTCCATTAGGGACACGTGAGAATTTAAACCAATGAGATTTTGACACGTAATAATTTACAATTAGTTCTTTCAAAATCAATCATAATGTATCACATATAATCATATTCAGAAGTGAGCATGAAAAGAGAAAAAAGAAGAACTAACAAAATGGAACGGAGGATATATAATCCTAACCAAGGATTTGATGGTATATCAAAACCAAATACAATAAAATGCTATCAACCCCATTGTTATGCCTAGAATAGCAATCATGTCCGCACTGAGCGTTCCCATTTATGTTCCACCTAAAACGATATGTCACTTTTATTTATTTATTTAAAACTTTGGTTAATTTATAATATAAAAAAAAAAAATTGTGACATGTTGTGAATTGTGATTATTAGAGAATAAAGCGAAACATTCAAAGCGGGATAGAAATTTTTTTTGTTAATTATGTCTAAATGAGTTTAATTTGATTTAGGATTCTTTAAAAATCTTTGAAGTTTTATTTATTTTTTATTTTTTATTTTTAAATATACCAATAATTGGGAGTGAGAGGATTTGAACTTTGGATTTGTTTTTAAGATATGTAAACCAAAGAAAAAGGAAAATTATTCAATAATCTAAAATATGCTCTATACTCTCGCATGAATGGTAGGTCATATCATGAATTTAATTTTTTAACTTACTAATAAGTGAGTTGAAGAAGTACAGTAATTACTTTAGTGGAAACCAATTTCCTTTGAAAACCCAATCCAGATCGGCGATTATTTATTTACCTTATAGATTTAAATTATTAGATTTAAGTAAATCTAACGGTAAAAAAAAAAAAAAAAAACCCTCATTAATGCGAATATTCTAATTGATCCCATTTATTATCCCTTATTTAATACATTTCATACTTATTTCTAAACCCAAAAAATTTATAAGTCTGACTCTTACTCTCTCTCCACTGCACGTCTCTAGTAATTGCTATCAGACTCCTAAATAAATAGTTAAGAACTCTTATACTCCAATTCTCTAGTAATTGCAAGATCATCCCTCTTTTTTAATTTTTTTTTCACGAACTTTTTATTAAAAAATTGTGTTAGGAAATTCCAATTGTATATATATAAGGTACTTTCTTACCTACTTCCACAAATCAACTCAGGGGTATTTGTGCATAATTGGTTCCAACTATAGTTATTATCTACATGTCAAAGGACCAAGCAATAAAACGGCACAGCAACACCATATGTATTCGTGCATAATTGGTTTTCATCCATAATAGCAAACAACATAGAAATATTTTTGTTATTAATCAAAGTTAGGCATGTTGTGGCTTTTATTTTTTATTTTTTTGGTTACTGGCAACCTAGCCGTGGAGGTAGAAGAGCCATGGAGGAGATAGAGAGAGAAACGTGCAAATAGAAGGAGAGAGTGGAGGTGGAAGAGTCGTGAACAAGATAGAGAGAGAAACGTGCAAAGAGAGAGAGAGAGAGAGAGAGAGAGAGAGAGAGAGAGGTGTAGTGGAGAGAAAAAGAGTTAGACTTAGGGGTGTTCACCAAACCGCACAAACCGCACCAAAACCGCCCGCAAAATGGCATAACCGCACTACACCGCAAGTAACAATGCATCGCATCGCATGGTGCAATGCAGTTTGCTGTTTTATAATAAGAAAACCGCACAAACCGCACCGCACTGTACCCTCTTTATATATTTATATATTTATTTTTTTAATATTAAATATATTATTAATTAATAATTTAATACTTCTAAAAAAAAAAAGTTTAATAACCTAGTTTAAAAAAAAAAAAAATTATAATAACCCTTGTAAGTGTTAATTAGGAAAGTCAACCCAAAATAAAAAAAAATTAGCTCAATATTTTAAGACTTGGCCCAAAACAAAAGGGGAAATCAGTTTTTTGCTAGGAAGGAAACCCAAAATCTGAAAAATATATTAATTTCAAACCGCATTTTATACACGATCACAAAAATGAAATGCAGAGCAGTTATGGTTTTCGCTATCTCTAAACCGCACTGCACCACACCGCACCGCACATGTGACCGCAAAAATAAGGTGCGGTGCAGTTATGATTTTGCTTAAATCGCACCACAAAGTGCGGTGCTAAAAATGACCTAAAACTGCACCACACCGCGAACACCCTTAGTTAGACTTATAAATTTTTTTGAGTTTAGAAATAAGTATGGAATGTATTAAATAAAGAGTAATAAATGATATCAATTAGAATATTAGCATTTATGATTTTTTTTTTATTAATTTTACCTTTGGATCTATTTAAATCCAATGGTTTAAATAGTGTATAATTCTTTAGAGTTACACTAAATGTAACTTGAACCCATCTCATATATATATATATATATAGACACTGTAATTGTAGGGTCAGTTTTTGCAGCCCAAGTCCAAAAAGGTATGGGTCCTTGGCCCACCGAGCCCAAAACAATAAATTTTGTAGAGAGTGGGTGAAAGAGCTAGGCTAATAATGAAAATAACAATATCAAACAGCGATGCGAATGGGAAGATTTGGATTAATGTGCTCTCGGACTAATATGAATACTCCGTCCGAAGAGATGTTTTTCATTGATCATATAAGGTTACAATTCCTGGGCTACAACCATCTCATATATCCTTTTCCTCTCCTCTTTTTCGATCCCCCTCTATCAGAGGTACCCTTCCCTTATATAGCATTGCCTTCTTACATCTCCTCCGTCCACTTGTTCATCATCCAGGTACCCACTTGAGTACATGTCCCCACCCACTTTTAGCCTTATGTGAGTGGCGGTAGCTGAGAAAGCACTGTTCAGGGGTCCTATCCACATAAATGCGGTCAGGAAGTTAGGTGCAGTGCATTAAATGTGGTGGTTGGAGTATGCCTCCTTGATATTTCTCTGTTGCCGTTATCTTTATGTGTGTCCGAGGTTCCTCTCCCTCTTGACACTTGTCAAATAGATCAGTTGAACCTCCCATACTCGTGTTTGATCAAACCTCTTCGGATCCGAGGACGCATGACTACTCGGACATATGAGCATCTCCTCGGATGGTATACTTGCTCATCTCCAGGCATCCCCCATTGGCGTGGGCATCCGACTGAAGGCCCCATCTCCTCGGATGAAGAGTGTTCCTCATTCAGGGCCTTGGGCCCAATAAGTTGGGCTGGGTTTTTCTCCCCCACAGTAATCATTAACAAAAAAAAAAAAAATATATATATATATATATATATATATATATATATATATATATATAGAGAGAGAGAAGACTGTAATATATACTGTAATCATTAATAAGAGCTTTATAACTGAATTGACACCTCCTCATGCACAAGGTCCTTGAGATTTAGGGGAAAAAATGTTTGAGCTGCAGAGTTAACATCATATTGTAATTATATCTTAAAAAAAAAAAAAAGCTTATAATTAAATATTTATTAATCTTTAATTTATACCGTTATGAGAAAAGTCTCCGTGCTCCCGGAGTATTAAAAAAATTTCCACTAACAATTAGCAAGTCCCATTCACAATTGTGTATAATAATCAAGCCTTCTCGACGCTTGAAAAGAATTTGGGACAAAAGTTGTTGCAGACAAAGTTCTTGGAAATTACAGATCATATACTTTTCAAGTTTTCCAAGTACAGTCTAAAGTGCCAAAAAAAAAAAAAAAAAAAAATGGAGAAGACAACTTCACTTTGGTTTGAATTCCTAATTTCTATCTGCTAGCAGGAACCGACGATAAGAATAGAATTTTTTGCCCTTGACTTTCCACCTGGTCTTGCCGTCTTGACTAACTTTAATAACAAGAAAGAGGATACTAAATATGTGGTCACTCTCATGCTGACTTTATTTGGTTCCTTTTGTGTGTGTATATATATATATATATATAGGGTTGTGTTCAAATTATAACTGGTGTAACTTTGAGTAATGTTACATCATCCAATAACTTGTTATAAAATTCATATTTTGAAAATCCTACCATTGAATTACATGTTTTATATGTTTTTAACATTCATGCCAATTTTTATGTTAATTGGATGTTATTTACCATTCGATCCATAAACTTATATTTTAGGCATTATTTTAAACTACAAAAACTTGAATTTGAATTGATTGATAACATGACTATTAATCTATCACCTCCAAATTTCACAAATATGAAGAATATACAAGGATAATATAATCAAAGGGTAGATTTGTCAAAATTCGAATCTAATTAAAAAATATTAAGTGGTGTAACTCTAAACAATGTTACACCACCCAGTAACTTGTTATAGAATTCATATTTTGAAAATCTCACCATTAAATTACATGTTCTATATGTTTTTAACAGTTATGCTAATTTTCATGCCAATTGGATGTTATTTACTATTTGATTTCTAAACTCATCTTTTATGCATTATTTTAAATTACAAAAACTTTAATTTAAAAAATTAATTGATGACATGACTATTAATCTTTGATCATCTTGAAATTTTGCAAGAATAAAGAATATACGAAGATAATGTAATTTAACAGTAGATTTGTCAAAATTTTTATCCAATTAAAAAATATTGAGTGATGTAACATTGCTTAGAGTTACACCTGGTGTAATTTTAAGCAATGTTACATCACCTAATAACTTGTTATTGAATTAATATTTTGAAAATCCAATCGTTGAATTACATATACTATATATTCTTAACATGCATGCCAATTTTCATATCAATCGGATGTTATGTACCATTTAATCCATAAACTCATATTTTATGCATTATTTAAACTATAAAAACTTGAATTTTAAAATTGATTGATGACATGATTATTAATCTTTGATCGCTTTGAAATTTTGCAGGCATGGAGAATATATAAAAATAATGTAATCTAACGGTGGATTTGTCAATATTCGTATCCAATTAAAAGTTATTGAGTGGTGTAACATTACTTAAAGTTACACCAGGTATAACTTGAACCCAACCCTATATATATATATATATATTAACATCAATTAATTTGAAATAGTAACATCATAAGGTTTACATCAGTTTTTAACAAAAACAAATGGAATTTGCCTCATCCCTACAACAATTATTTGGTTCCAAGACTTGATTCATGGTTCAAAACCTTTTGAAGAAAGGAAGGGAGAGAACAAAACTAATGGTCAGGAAATTTCCTACCAAATCCTATTTCAGATTTTAACAATCAAGTAGAAAATAGGATGGAACCTTTATATAATCTTGGAAAATGAAGTGGGTAGTTTATATATATTTTAAGTATAGGTTAAGAGTCCCACAAATTCAGTGTTCAAAATGCATTAAATTTCTCCTCTTGTGTGTGTGTGTGTGGGGTGATGACAGCATGATTTTTGTCGAGAAACAGAGTAGGAATGCGACACTATACCATTAAGCATAGGTTACGAATCTCACAAATTTGGTTCTCGAAATACAATTTTCTCCTTTGTGTGTGTGTGTGTGTGTGTGGTGATGATAGCATGATTTTTCGTCGAGATACAGAGTAGGAATGCAAAACCATACAATACAACAAAGTTTGGTTTTCATGGTGTAATGGTATTTGTTTAGATTAAAACATGTTGGGTTGTGAGTATGTTCTACTCTTTTTGTTAAGTCTCCTACATAAAGATATACAACACATACACGACTTAACAATTTCCTTTCACATGAATAAAGAACATACCTACTCATCTAAAAAAATTAAATTGAATCTCAGACCCCTTCTTTAGCTAATGGAAGAATCGTTTGGATTAGTGTTTTCATTGAATACGGCTTTCTGCAGAATCCTATACCTATCTATGAGATTTTTTTAAAATTTTTTTATTTACTGAAAGTGGGTTAAAATACAATTGTACCTAAAATAGTAAGCTTTTAAAAAGTTGAACTAAGAAAATAAGCTAAGTAAATACCCAAAAAAGCTAAACCAAATGCACAAGTTTCTTTCTTTTTGGCTCTCTTTAAATTTTACATTAACGTTAGAAACGCAACTTTTCACAACTTGTCAAGTTGTAATTTAAGTAACATCACCTTCTTATGAAGTCAACCATTTGATACTGTTTTTATCATGGAATAATCGTAATAATGTACTAACAATTGTAATTAAACGGTTGATGAAAATTTCTTGGTCCCTTAAATTTTAACCTTCAGTTTTAATGTCTTTGGTTTGTTGATGTATACTGATATTTTTATGTTGGACAACTAACAATAAAGATTTGTGCAACTGAAAAAGAAACGTCGGACAGCTTGTCCGATAATAATGATGATAATAAAAAAAACAAAAACAAAAAACACTGTACATTATGTGTTTGTACCTCACTTTCCGGGTTGTACTTTGTGCAAGAAAATATCTCCCACTATTAATTTAGAAAAATGCTAATGAATGCCCTTAGAGTTTAGAACATTGGTTAATAATTCATTTAAAGAAAGTTTTTTATAAGAAAAGAAAAAAAAACAATTAATATTTTAACAGCTTCTTTTATTTTCCATAAAAGTTGTATCAAAACTTTCTTAAAATTGATTGTTAACCAATGCCCTAAGAACACTCATTAGCATGACCCATTAATTTGTTATGCTCTAAATAGGAATCACTGTTCACTATTTTGCAAAAACAACAATCCTCCATCCATTAACAATTTTTTACAAATTTTATTTTCTTCTTCTTTTAATAATGAGTTGAATTGGTAGATTATTATTAATCTAATATCATTTTATATAGAATTCAATCGCTTCTAATATCACTTATATTATATAACAATCATACTCTGCCTAACTGTTTAAAAAAAAAAATGTTAAATTTATGGTGTCACTAGTCGTTGCAAAAATCTTGCAAGGTGTGACTCAGTGCAGGGTCTTTCAATTGATATCAACCACAAATATAAAAAGCGAATATGAAGTATCCATTTACAAGAGTATGCGAGCAGCGAGCATAAATACAAAAAAGGGAGCAACAGTAAAATGGAAAAAGTGCAAAGTTGGCAAAAATTACACAATTTTGCCGCAATTTGCTCATGTAGCAAATTAAGCAGTGGAGCTGTGAACACTGAGTCACAGCTTGCAAAATGTAGTGTTAATTTGAAGTGGGAGAAGTCTCGCAGCCCAACAAAACGTGAACGGGGCATTAATTTTAAAGGGACCCAAAAGAGGGTCAACAATTTCTTTATTATAAGAAATGGTCCAACAGTCTTTTTTTATGTTCAAACTCAACTAATATCTTACCTCACAATAACTCATAAGGCAATTTCCTTATAAATTTCCATACAAGCTCCAAGCATCTTTCCACTGATCCCCTATTTGGCACTATCTTAGGCCTACCACACTACTTCACACTATATAACTTGAGGCCTTTCTGTGTTATTCACGTCCCTCATAACAACCCTCTACTCCTACTTCAGACTCTATCTCTCTCTATAAATCTCTTCCTAGAGTTTCCTTGAAGGGTCTCTCAATAAAATTCAATGGATAAGTTAGAGAAATGTGGTGCCAACTATGCCCCTCTTTCCCCTATAACTTTCTTAAATAGAGCCTCTAAGGTTTATGCCAATCGTACCTCTGTTATATACCAGGGTACCTGCTTCACATGGAGGGAGACATACCAACGTTGCTGTGCTCTTGCTTCTTCTCTTATTACTCTTAACATTGTCAAGAATGATGTTGTATGTTATGCTATTTCTTTCCCACTTATGATTCAAATTTATTTATTTATTTATATTTTTTAAATTCAGGAAAAGTTATGTTATGTATATGATGAAAGAAACTAACTTTTTTTAAACTTGTCTACCTATTTTTTTCAACAGGTATCTGTGTTGGCTCCTAACATTCCAGCCCTGTATGAGATGCATTTTGCAGTGCCTATGGCTGGTGCTGTGCTTAACACTATTAATACCCGGCTCGATTCCAAGAACATAGCTGCTATTCTCCGGCACTCTGAAGCCAAGGTCTTCTTTATGGATTGCCAATTTGTGTCAGTAGCAAGAGAAGCTCTCCTCTTACTCTTGGCCGAGTCGTCCAATATCCCTTTGGTGGTTGTCATCGATGATGTTGACACACCAACAGGTGTTCGGCTAGGCGAATTGGAGTACGAGGAACTTGTCAAAAAGGGCAATCCTAGCAACAGGTATCTTCCTAGTGAGCATGATCTAGACGAGTGGGATCCAATTGCTTTGAATTACACATCAGGAACAACATCTGAGCCTAAAGGTGTTGTGTACAGCCATAGGGGTGCTTATCTTAGCACTCTAAGCCTAGTCCTTGGATGGGAAATGGGAAGTGAGCCTGTGTATTTGTGGACACTTCCTATGTTCCATTGTAATGGGTGGACTTTCACATGGGGCATAGCAGCACGCGGGGGGACCAACGTGTGTTTGCGCAACACCACGGCCCATGACATCTACAGCAACATTTCTATGCACAAAGTCACACATATGTGTTGTGCACCCATCGTTTTCAACATCATTTTACAAGCTGGACCCAATGAGCGCAGAGATATCACCACTCCGGTCCAAATACTCACCGGTGGAGCACCTCCACCTGCAGCACTGCTCGAAAAAATTGAACCACTTGGGTTCCATGTCACACACGCTTATGGCCTCACCGAGGCAACAGGACCTGCCCTGGTGTGTGAATGGCAAACCAAGTGGAATCAACTGCCAAAAGATAAACAGGCAAAGCTTAAGGCACGTCAAGGTATTAGCATACTAACTCTAGCAGATGTTGACGTCAAGGATTTGAAAACGATGGCAACTGTGCCATATGACGGAAAAACCATGGGGGAGATAGTCCTGCGTGGGAGCAGTATAATGAAGGGGTATTTCAAGGACCAAAAGGCAACATCCAAAGCCTTCAAGGATGGTTGGTTCTTAACAGGTGATGTTGGTGTTGTACATCCAGACGGGTACTTAGAAATCAAGGACCGGTCTAAAGATGTTATCATTTCTGGAGGTGAAAACATCAGCAGTGTAGAATTGGAGTCAGTTCTGTATAAACACCCAAGAGTGCTTGAAGCAGCAGTAGTAGCAATGCCACACCCTCGTTGGGGAGAGAGTCCCTGCGCTTTTATCTCAATCAGAAAGAACTCCAGTGGCAAAACAAAGGACGTGACTGAGGCAGAGATCATATCCTATTGCAGAAAAAATCTTCCCCGTTTCATGATTCCAAAGAAGGTGGAATTCTTGCCGGAGCTACCAAAGAATGCAACAGGAAAGATTTTGAAGAATGAACTGAGGGCTAAAGCAAATGACCTTGTGATTGTCGCCGAGAATCTTTCAAACCACAAGTCCACCCAAGTCACAGCCCAACTTGCTCCTCAACCTCAATATAATAATGGCGAGCAGATTATGGCCATGTCCCGTCTCTGAAAGTTTTATTAAGCTCGGAATAAAATATGTACAGTACTGTGTTTTGTTATCTGATATTTTTAAATATGTTAGCAGTTAATTATATAGTATCTATTAAGTTATATTAGGTGGAGTTGGTCGAATCTGAATTTTGAAGAGCTAATACAAGTAATAAAAATGTTTCTTTTTTGGGTTGCCCAATTGGCCATTTAGTCAACTTACTTAATTAGTTGCAGTTTTTGCCTGCAAGTTGCAACACCAAACGCATAAATTAGCAAAGGTCTCCTTAAAAAAAATAAAAATAAATAATAATAATAATACAGAAGGTACTAGGTGGTGCACATAATTGGTCGGGATTTGAAGAACTAATATAAACAATTAACTTAGTTAATTGTAGTTTTATTTGCTTGCAAGTTCTAGCACCAAAGACATATTAGGAGTGTACTTTGCAATTTATCCAAAAAATAAAATACAAGGTACTAGGAGGTGCATGCACACAAGAAATTTGTCGGGATTTTTTGAAGAACTAATAGAAATAAAGTGCCCCCCCACCCCCACCCACCCCCATTACAAAATGTTCAAGATAAACCGAATCTGCAGCAAAGATGTGCTATGTGCAACAAAAGACATGCTTCGCGTGCATCCAAGCTTTGTTAAGAACTCAACTGTTTGATTTCCTCTACGTTAGGAAAGAGAAAACTCTAAATGAGAATCACCATGCGAGGTGTGGTTGGTTGGTCTTGTATCACTTCACACAATATTTGGCAAGAGTTGAGTGGCTCGATCAGCAAGGCTTCAACGAATGTATTGTACCTACAATGATAGCCTTATTAAAGTCATAATGGTACATATGATATTACCCTTATCGCCACATGACGTAAAGTCGATAAGTCAACGTCAGAAACCCCTTTTTTATTATATATATTAAAAAAAAAAAAACTCTAAATCAGAATTAAGCTCATGTAGAGGGGATCTGCAGTATCTAATGATACTAACAGAAAAAGCTTGCAGTGATAGTATGTTTAGAAAATGTAAAACCAGTTTGTCATCCATCAAGTTCCACGGGTGTGATCAATCCGAGTGTTTTAGCAAGTAAAAGACCATCCCTAACTGCTCAATGTTCTGTTAAAACACTTATTCTTCTCATAATAAATCTCCAAAAGCCAGGTAACCACCATAGCCGGCTCAATATATTTGGGAGACTAAGACAATAAGTTTAAAGTAGGATATTTTATATATTTAAATATCAATTAAATAAATTTATTTAATATTAACGAAACTAAGGTTGATTTGGCAAATTAATACTAACCAAACTAAAGTTAATTGCATATAAATAATCAAATATGATGGTTCAAACAAAAATAACAAAAAGAAATGAAAATTTTATTATTCTTTTAGAAATGAGGTTTACCTTATCTTAGATAAAGTAATGAATCGTTATAAATTTTGATTTTGGTATTAAAAAAGAGACATATATTATTTGGTGTGTAGTTATGTGGTAGATTAGTTGGCTAATGTTGACAATTTATCATATAGGATATTGGTTTACAAAAATTAAAACCTCAAAACATTTTTCTCATAAACAGTTTATGGTTTTTAATTGGGTCAAGTTTTATTTATTTATTTATTTTAATTTTTTTTTAAAATAATGGGTTAAGTTTCTATTAATCTAGTGTGCGTTTGAGAAGCAATGAAAATTAAAAATTATTTCACTATTCAGCTTATTTTTGCTACTATTCATGTACCTCAAAGCACTTTTTAGTACTATTTATGGGTTCCACTGTACTATTTCAACTAACTTTTACCTTATCTATAGTACTTTTAGCAATAAGTTTTCAGTTTCAACAAAATAAGCGGTACCCAAATAGACTCTAGTGTGTGTTTGGAGCTAACTTATTTTTGCAACTATTCATGAGCTCTACTACACTTTTTGATACTATTCATGAGTCTCACTGTATTATTTCAACTAACTTTTACCTTTATTTACAATACTTTCTACAATAAGTTTTCCGTTTCGGCAAAATAAACTGTATCCAAACAGGTCCTTAGTGTGCGTTTGGCTCCAACTTAAAAAGCCATCTTATTTTACTATTCAGCTTATTTTTACTACTATTTATAGGTCCCACTAAACTTTTTAGTACTATTCATGGATCTCACTGTACTATTTCACCTAACTTTTACCTTTATCTACAGTATCTTTAGTAAAAAGTTTTCAATTTCAACAAAATAAGCGGATTCCAAACAGATTCCTAATATTATGGAGACATTTTTGGAGGTGAGAAGAATAATACTTAATTTTTTTGGGTAAACTACAAAGTTAATCTTTATCATTTGCACCATATCTTAATTTGATCCTTAACCTTTCAATTATGTTAATTTAATTCTTAACCTTTCAATGTAATGTCAATTTGATTCCAGCTGACTGCTGTTAAGCGTGGGATGGAAAGTGTCAATGTCTGACGTACTGAATAAACTATTATTTACATACCACAAAGGTCGACACCTGGAATGCCGCATCATTCTGATTTGATTGAATAAACTATTACATTTTTTTTTAAAAAAAAATGTGAGGGGCTGATTCAGTTCTTGCACGTGATTGTCTGTTTGGGATCATAATCCAAATTTCGGAATAAATTATGGTTTTTTAATTTCATGGGTTTTGCTTATTTTGGTGTATTAATTTATACAAAATTATTTTTTGTGGGCTTTCTGATGATGTATTTTTGCTATTTTAACAAAATTAAACTAAAGTTTGATTTTGTATTGACAGGTTCTTTTGGGAGATTTGGTGCTTATACAAGGTCCTAGGATGAAGAAAGTTGGTAGGAGTAGAATAAATACAAAAAAACTGGATCTTTGAGAAATTTGCTACTTTCCACTGCAAATGTATTTTCTGTGTTCTTTCCGACAGTTCAATTTACTAAAAAAGCAAAACCGAAAATAAGCACATGAACAAATACTCCCCACAACAAATCCCAACATCCAAAATAAGCAAAACCCATGAAACTAAACCATGAAATTAAAGCCTCTGACCCATTTCAGTTCAGTTGAGACATAGAGAGAGATTGCAAGAGAGAGAGAGAGAGATTGTGAGACAGAGAGCGAAAACTGATCGGAACGGAGCTGGACCTCGCCGCCGGACCTTGCCGCTACTCCTTGCCTCTGTAAACCTCATAGCCTCACCCTTTCTTTCTCAACCAAATGCTAGCTGCTCTCAAAATCTGATCCTCAGATTTAAGGATTCCAGGTGTCCACTTACGTGGTATGAAAATAATAGTTTATTCAGTCCGTTAGACATCATCAATTTTCATCAAACGCTTAACAGCAGGGATCAAATTGACATTGCACTGAAATGTTAAGAATCA
This sequence comes from Quercus suber, assembly GCF_002906115.3. Classification (NCBI taxonomy): domain Eukaryota; kingdom Viridiplantae; phylum Streptophyta; class Magnoliopsida; order Fagales; family Fagaceae; genus Quercus; species Quercus suber. Next base: position 266,006 of record NW_027069672.1, on the reverse strand, counting down.
AAATGATACAATTGAAAAGTTAGTAGCTAAATTGAGATATGATGGAAAGAATAGGGACTTATTTTGTAATTTACCTTTTTTTTTTTAACCATTTATTATAATACAATTTTGAAAACGCTAAAGGTAGTATAAATTTTACGACATAAAACATATGAAATGATGTGACAACGAATGTGATTAGTAGGCTTTAACCACCAAATAAATGAATTTTTATTTTTTTTTAAATTTATTTGTGACACATCAATTTCTAAACTTTATGTAGTAAATTTTGTAATATCTCATAGCATTGCTATACAATTTTGGGCATTTTTATAATGGAATAGGCATTTTATAAATGGCAAAATTGGGTCCAATGTTGCAGTTCACTAGACCGATTAAGTTGATGACATGTGTCCACTTTTTGACCATGTATCATCATCGCAACAAGTCCATTTATAAAAGGGGTAGAAGTAGAACTATTTAAAAGGGGGCCTTATGTAAGACGGTAAACGAGTCAAGCGTTTTCAAGTAGTGCATGTTCAAGCATGACTCGTTCGGAAAAATCAAAAGCTCAAGCTTGGCTCGAGCTCATGACAAGCCTAAAAATAATGTTTGAGCTTGAGCTCATGGGAAAGCTAAAAAGTTTGAGCTTGGCTTGGCTTGGCTTGATTAATTAGTCAAGCCAAGCTCAAGCCGAATAATGGGAAAGCTAAAAAGTTTGAGCTTGGCTTGGCTTGGCTTGATTAATTAGTCAAGCCAAGCTCAAGCCGAATATCAAGCTCAAATTCAAGCTTAGGTCAAGCTTTTAAGCTTAAGATCTAAGAAAATTACATTATCAAATGCTTAAATCTATAAAATTAAGAAGAAAAAAAATTAGTATACTCATTTTATCATGCATCTAATCCTACTTATGATTAGCCATTATTCAAATTAAAATTTTACATAATTAAATTCATTCATTCATCTTTCCTTGTCTATAACTTCAACAATTTTTTTAAATACAATTTTTACATTCACGTTAGATGGTGAAGAATTAGAAAAATACTTGATTGTAACCATTATGAGTGGAAAAATACCAACATGTTTTATGTCTTTACATTAAATGATTAATGGGAAAGGATCATATATGGAACATTTAATTAATTAATTTATTTTTAAATGTAACTAAAGTATAAAGTGGTTCTTGGTGAGTCTAGAGGGAAGGAAAAAATTAAGGTAATGGGTAGTGGTCCCATGTTGGCCATGTCATTATAAAGATATATGTAATAAGTATATTTAGCTACCACATATTAACTTATAAATGATTCTATACTTGAATTGTTTTGTATTAAGCCTTATAACTCATAAACTTGTTCGTGAACAATTTTTTTTGCTTAGACTTTTTTTTTTATTTTTTATTAAATGACCCTAAAACTAGGGCTTAAACTTGGTTTATTTATAAACAAACAAACATGAACGAACTTTTTATCGAGTCAAGTCCGAGTTGTTTATAATCAACTTGGTTCATTTATAGCCCTGGCCTCATGCCTAGGTCTTAAGCCACCACTAGTAACCACAGCCCATTATAGTGCCTAACTAAGCCAGCCCCCACAACCAACTCACTCTCCTAGAAAAGAGTAGTCAGTGTTAGTTTGGTCAAATACTCTAATGTACTAAATCTGTTGAGTTGATAACATGTGTTTACTTTGACCATGTGTTGTCAGTAAAACAGATCCAATACACTCGAGGCACTCGATCAAGTATTTTTATAAAAGGGATAAAACCATTTAAAAATTGATATAGGCTTGGGCTTAAGTTACCTAGGCGTTCAACCACCACTAGTAACCACAGACCATTATGCTACCAAATTGGACCTGCAACCAAATTTTCTTAGCTTTCCTAGAGAAGAACAAACGCAAGTCATTGTGTGTTTGATATGTGTGTGTGTGTGTGTTTTTTTTTTTAAAAGTGATGACATGTAGTCTAATCAGTGAGACCTACAGTTTAATGTGTGTGTGTGTGTGTTTTTTTTTTTAAAAGTGATGACATGTAGTCTAATCAGTGAGACCTACAGTTTTAAAATATTTACAAAAGTACCATTGAACAATGTTATTTGAAAATTGAATACTAGTAAGAGTAGTTTTCTACATTTAGTTTTTAAATGCCTTAAAATGATAAACGTAACTCAAACATTTTTAAAAAAACACTTCTACCAAACATGTTTTTTTTTTTTTAGGCTCACAGTTTTCAATGTTTAAACACTGAAAACTGTTGTGTGAGTTATGTTATCAAACAAGCCCTAATAATTTGAACAAATTTATATGAAAGCTAATAAAGAAGGCATTACTATTATAAAAACTAGTTTGTAACCCTATGCATATGCATGGATACATTTAAAGATATACAATAAGATACATAATATAATTCTTATATATATAATTTAAATATAATTGATAGTCATTTTTATATTTTGTTAACTCTTTAAAAAAATTTGTAAGTATATTATTAGGTATAAAATGTAAATTGTCCATTTTTTTTTTAATTATTGTGAAGCACTTTTTATTTTTTTTTTTATGATTCATTTATTCTAGACTCTTTGGTTTTTGTACTTAATAACGCAATTGGATGAATATTTATGATGTGGTCCCACATTTGATTCTAAAATTAAGAAATAAAACTCTTTAAGAATAAATAATTTATGACACATGGCGCAAAATTGGAACTCTAATTTGGATTTCTTTTAGCTTCATCTATTATTATATATATATATAGATATATAAATATATAGACTAGCTTATAACTCGTGCATATGTATGGATATACTTAAAGATATACAAAAAGATGTATAGTATAATTCATATATATATAATTTAAATATTATTGATAGTCATTCTTATATTTTGTTAACTCTTTAAAAAGTCTTGTAAGAATATTATTAGGTATAAAATGTAAACTTTCCATATTTATTTTTATTACTTCTTAATTTTTGTTATTGTAAAGCACTTTATATTTTAATTTTTTATGATTCATTTTTTTTTTAGACTATTTGGTTTTTGTATTTAATAAGTCACTTGGATGAATATTTATAATGTGGTCCCACATTTGATTTTAAAATTAGGAAATACAACTCTCTCTAAAAATAAATAATTTAGGACACATGGCGTAAAATTTGACTCTTATTTGAAAATCTAATTTGACTTTTTCTAAGTTTTGCCTATTAATATATATACTAGTATGTAACCCGTTTTTACGTACAGGAATGATGAATTATATTGGTGCTATTGATGTTATTTTGGATTATTAAATATATAGGATATTAGTTCGACTAGAATATTTGGAGGTACTAAAATGAATTCTCCTTGCGATCTATATGATATTGGTTACACCAAGTTTCTCATTACACTGCTATTATGTATATAATTTTGAAAATCATTATTAGACACTACATATACAATATCAATTTACTATCAATGTTTGTGAAATTCTACTAAATACAACACAAAATAAAAGAATAAGTTGGTTCAATAGTATCTCCTAAATTGAATAAGGATAAGTGCATGGAATCGTTTAGCTCAGTAACAGTTTGTTACATTTAAGATCTTCACATACAAAATATCTAAATAGAATAGTATAAAAAATATACTCATTAGTTTGGAAAAAAAATAATAGAAAAAATCTAAACAATTTAATTTGTATGAAAAACTAACAAATGTAAAAGCTAAGTTTGATTCTAATCAAATTTTCTCTAAGCTATTGACTACAAACTAATTTGTAATTAATGATCACAACTCCACTCAATGTTTTTTTTTTTTTTTTTTTTTAATTAGATGTGAATTTTGAAAAATCTACTATTGAATAACATTTTCTTTGCATATCCTTTATGCTTGCAAAATTTCCAAAAAATTAAAATCATAGCTATATCATCAATCAAATGTTTAAATTTTACTTTCTCAAAAAAAAAAAGTTTAAATTTTAAGTTTTTGTAATCTAATGTTAATTGAAAAGTTAATAGCATTAGATAAAATTTTGAAATTTGAGTGTCCAAAATTATAACAATTCTAAAGTTCAAGTGATTAATTATCAATTTGAATTTTTAATTTTTTTTTATAATACAATAGTTGGGAGTTGGAGGATTTTAATTTTGAAACTGAATGTCTCATTTAGAAATAGTAACTATAAATTTGGAGTTTGAAAGACTAAAATTACTCACAGTAGTTCAAATTTTCAAATAATTAATTTACATTTTTAAAACTTAAAAGTAATAAATTAAAATTAACAACAACATAAAAATTAAAAGTATTAAAATCCATTTATAATAAAAATATTAAAGTCGGCAATTTTTTTTATTTATTATAAGCAAAAAATTGCCTACTTTTATTGGTTGAAAACAAGACAATAATGTAAACAAGAACAGTAGATCACAACTGACATGAGAGGCCATAAGATTTGGACATTACTACAGGCCACAGCCAAACTTGGGACACCTTTAAGCTGAAAAGCAAAACAACCCAATCTCGCCAAGGCCATAGAGTTTGATATCAGATTCACACGATGGCCTACACCACCCTTCTAAGTTCTGAACAGAGTTTGATAAATGATAATCTCCACCACCAATAAGTGACCCAACAACGACAAATGAAACTCAGAAGAACTCAGCTCATGCGTGCTGCACATTTTTTGGTTTGAAAGATACAATTGAGTTCAAACCTATGACGTTCACTTCATAATAATTGTTATTGGTATTGATCTCTTATTCGACTAAGTGATATGCCATAATGCCACTCTTTTGACTAATAACGATCTCCATTTACTCATATTTATTTTATTGAAGTTGGGGTTGGCCATCCATTTTTATCATATAATGGGAATGGCTGGTATTCTCTCTAATAATGGCTTACTCTCCAAATCTGAAAGTTACATGATGGGGTTTTTTGGCTATATGTTTTTTAGTGCACGCCCGTATACACGTTGAGTAACAAGATAAGGAGATTCAATAGTTCAATCATTATGCGAGGGTGGAGGACAAGTTATGTCAAGTCCTTTTTGGATCAGTCACGTTATCATGTCAGAAAATAGCAAATATCTGTTTAGTTACTGTAGATGACCAAAGGTCTCAAAAAAGCTGCTCCCCTCAAAAAATACATACCGTGACAAATTGTGTTGGATGAAGATGATTCTAACTTCGGTAAAAGAATAAGTTTGATACGTAATAATTTTCACACATTTTTTTTTTTATATATATAATTTATGGTGATTGATACATTATAATAGTGATATCAACCAAGCACCTAAATACGGTGGCATGATTGAGCAATGCAAGGACTATAAAAACTAACAAAAAAAAAGAATGAGTTATGTCATGTCCTTTTTGAATCAGTCATGTTATCATGTTAGAACTTAGAAGTTGCAAATACCTATACGTACTGTAGATGATCAAAGTTCTCAAAAATACAAATTGTGTTGGGTAAGATGATTATGACTTTGGTACAAAAATAAGTTTGAAACGTAATAATTTTCAAATTTTTTTTATATAATTTATGGTGATTGATACATTATAGTACTGATATCAATCGAGCATCTAAATATGGTGACATGATTGAGCAATGGTGATTGATACAATATAATACTAATATCAACGTAGCACCTAAAATTTTTTTATATAATTTATGGTGATTGATACATTATAGTACTGATATCAATCGAGCATCTAAATATGGTGACATGATTGAGCAATGGTGATTGATACAATATAATACTAATATCAACGTAGCACCTAAATATGATGACATGATTGAGCAATGCAAGGACTACAAACACTTGCAAAATTTTGTGACGATTTAAATTGTAAAAGTTTTTGTAGTCCTAACATTTTTCAGACATAATTTGTCTTTTCTTTTCTTTACCGAATAATAGTGGAGCGGGCCTGGGATTGATCAATTGCTTGAAAGCGGCATATGCTTGTGAAAAAGATACTTTTTTCTTTAAAATAAAAGAGAAGAGAGAAGAAAGGAATACCTGCCTAAAAAGCATGGCTTTTAATTTGAGTGAATAATAATGATGATGATATAATTGAATTTTTATGATTTTCTTAAGCAAAAAGTTTTTTTTTTTGGTCCTACATTCCAAAGAATATCTTCACTCGTTGGCTTCCACCTTCCCGTTAACAATATTCGCACTGTACCAATAATTTTATAATATTGAATGATATTTCTTCTCTTTGCAAAACATATTGAAATTTTTCAATAACACATAAAATAACAAAATTCAAATTAATATAAAAGCGCCACGTTATAGAGATTATTTTATGTCGACTCACTTGCGATAGGTAATTTGGGTGAACTCAATGAAATGAATTTAAATATTATATTTTGTCAATTAAAAAATAGTGACAAATACCTTAATGTTAAGCTCATTTTACATGCATTTCACATCTTTAGATTTTACGTTCATTTAATCTTTGTTTCATATCTTGCATCTCTTGAGTAGTCACATACTACTATCTACTAAGTAGTCATATGTTGAGATAAATATTAGGTAGTAATGATAAAAGTAACTGGTAGGTAGAGAAGCCCTCAATCACCAGCGAGTGTGGTGCAGCGGCAAGAAGCTCCCAAGAAAACCCATCACTTCAAATCAAGTGCCAAGAGGTTGTGGGTTTTAGTACTAGTACTGACCCATATTTTTTAATATGCAGAAATTGTGGTAATGAGATCAATAAGTGACATGTCATGTTGTGCGCTGATGGTACCCATAGACTTTACCAAAAAGCACAAGTAGCATTGTACCATGGGGTGATAATTACACACGCAAGCCCCCTTTTTTTGTTTCTAAGAAAAAAGAGTCAAACCTTCAAAATGAATTAAAGTATGCCTTAATACATATATTAGAATCTTGCCAAGACCCTTGTAGTTTAATTGGTATCTCTAGATATTTTTAATTGAGACATCTAAGATTTAAATCCTCCCATTGTAATTATCGAATTTATGAATGAAAAAAAAAAATCAAAACAAAACAAAACAAAACGTATGTTAGAACCTCACATGAATATACCCAATAAGGAATGGAGGGCACAGATAGTTTAGTTTTATTAACACCAAAGCACTGCCAAAGTTGACACTATTATTTGGAAAATGTAGCAACATATAAATTGGAATTTCATTTGTTTAAGAAGCAAAATTCTTTAATTATTAATGGATTTTCCTTTAATTATTTAGATTTTACTAGCAACATTCTCTCTCTCTCTCCCGAGAGGAAGAATCTTTCCTTTGCTCCATTATGAGCTCTACTCCAAAGTGAACATCTCTTTGCCCAGTCATAGAGCTTTCTCTACTTCTCTTGTGACTTTCTCCACCCTTTGTGGCGGTTTTTGCCATTTCCTGCAAGGGACTTGAACCAACCTTGCCGTGTTTTTGGCAGTCCAGATCTATGATCCTTCGGTCTAGCCTTAAACTAGTTCGAATCTTAAGCTTCTTCGCACCAATATGTTTGGATCTCAAGGAGTTTTAGTACTGAATGGGTTCCTCCTCATGACCATCGAACATTGATGTTTCATAACGAGGTGGGCTCTCTCTTCTGGGTCTAGTTTTTCCCAAGCAAATCTGGCTTTGAGGTGGATTATTGGAAAGCATTGATTTTTTGTCTTTCAATTTGTATTGATGCTTCTCCTAAGTTTGATGTGGTTTTGATATTTTGGTGCCTGTAAATTTTCCTTGAGATTTTTGTTCTTTCCCAACATATACCATTGTTGTATTTTCTTTCACTTGTATTTTGATTTTAGCAACAAGATTTATACTGTTTATCTTTAAAAAAGGGGTATTTTCAAGACAACAATTAGGTCATTTAACTCAATCATAATGTACTTAAAATCCTATCAATTAATTATTACATAAATATTTTATTTTTTTGCCACGTGAATAAGTTTTTAAAGAAATATTTATTAGTAGCATTTTTTATATATATCTAAGCAATTGAAGCCGTGTCAAAATCTAACCTACTCATTTACAAAATAACTAATAAGGAATTTAAGAACTTTATGATTGAGGTAATTTAGAAAATGTGGAAGATCTTCAGAGCATCAGTATCCACACATGTAAAACTCCTAAAATGCTATATTTTAGCATCAAACCACAAAAGGGAAGCATTATCCAGCATGCGAATTGAAAAAAAAATAAATTACAATTGAGCTATAGTAGTATCCTACATTTAGAAACTACTGTAGTAAGATGGTATAATTTTAAAATAATATTTTATTGGGTTTTGGGTTTTATTTGGGTATTGGGTTATATTATTTTATTGTGTAGATATATTATTTTAATGTATTGTATGGTAAAATAAAAGTTGGAATGTTAGGTGTATTGTAAAATGGTATGCTATAATAGATAAAGTAGCTTTTAAGATAGTAAAATGAGATATTTTTTGAAACCGGATGCTTACAAGATCAATTCCTCCCTAAACAATTTGGTCTTCCAGAGATACACCAAGGCTTCCCTAATAATTCAGGTGGCATCATTTCTGTCTCTTTCTGAGACTCTACAGTCCTTTGCACAACTCTGGTGGTTCATGAATTTGTGGTTCATAGGCCTTAATATTGCAAAATGGACTCTTGAATTATTTTAAGGGTACGATCTCTGTCTCTTTCTTACCAGATTTTTGTCTTGGGTATCAAGATGAAGATGGGATCGATCCTATCTCTTTGTAAGCTGTTTTAAAATTTTTTTTTTTTATTGAACATCATACTTGAAAAAAAGAAAAAGAAAAAGAAAAATTAGTAGCTTTCTTAATTAAGGGGAAAAAGAAGAAGAAGAAGAAGTTAGGTAGCACTCTTCATCATTTTTCAGATTCATGGGCCCTGAGTTCCATTATTTATAATCAGAAGAACAATGGTGATACAAGGAAAAACTGCAACAAGCTAAACTAGAAAACAAACTATAGTATCGCTTTAATCAGTGCACACATCCATTTCAAAGTTAGGTAGTGTCCATATACTTACATCTCTAAAGATTAAAAAGAACAATCTTTAATTTCGGTATCTTAGGCTTAAAAGAGCAGAATAGTGAGAAAAATGGACAGCTCTTAATGAGGTCTAAAGGAACATTACAAGATAATAATAATAATATCTTGAAGAAGAGAACGTACTTTGTGTTTTTCGCAATGATAAAACGTACTTCGGGATTTTTGGGGTACATAAAAAAATGGGTTCTAGTTTGTGTTTTGTTGCCATAGTATGGGATATGTTAACAAGAACAGCCTGGTGCTTGTTAAGTACAAAAAAAAAAAAAAAAGACAAAAAAATTTGTCAGATAAAGTCAAAAAAGAAACCAAATAATCCCTAAAAAACTGAAAAAATGACATAAAAAAAAAAACAAAAACAAAAACAAAAAAACAAACAAAAAACAAAAAAACAAAAATTTTGTCAGAAAAAAGTAAAAAATATTGTGGCTAACGGGCACCACACAACCCTATTATTATTACTTTCAAGTTGTACTATCTCTGCAGCGACAGCTAAATGCACATAATCAATGAGAGCGAATCTCATTTTAGAAAATCAGTTTGAAAATGATAGCTTTTCAAGAAAACTTTTATAAAACGAATCACAGTTTGGGGTTATAGGTAAAAACCATGTATCTGCTACGAGATCTAAACATTTCAACCTCAACATGAATAATACTAACTTCCAGTTTGAGACTTCGAGGGCAAAAAAAAAAAAAAGATGCTTCACAAAGTAAAATATACAAAGGAAATAGTAGGTAAAACAGTCTAGTGATCTTTATACCTTTCTTGATGCCACCGGCTTTAACAGGTTAGAGTTATCTTTAATACCTTAGTTTTTTTTCCCTCACTAAGTGATTACTTTATATATGTGTGTGTATATATATATATATTTTTTTTTTTGACAGTGTCATTACCTTTAAAGAAATATTAATTTTGCTGGTAAAACTGGAATTTTTAAAGTAAATTACACAAGGCAAAACTTAAGTATAGTATTTTAGATACAGTACCTTAGGTACCCCACTTAAATTTCAGCCACGCGTATTTACTTAAACATTGAACAAGCGGCGTTAACTTAAAACACTTCCATCCATCTTTATTTCCCCTGCACTCACGTTTCAAAGCACTTTTCAAAGTCAAACCACTTTGTCACACTCTTTCTTATAATCAAGCTAATCCACCATCCCACCACCCAATACATCCACCAAAACCTCATCAATGTTATCATCATCACCACTCAAATCAACAATGCTAAAGACCATATGGACCATAACTGATTTCACAAAACTGGAGTGAGTTGGATCTGATTTGTGACAAGAGGGAGTCGATTTCACTAAAGGGTCATGGAGGCCGATGGGTTTCGACTTAGTTCCAGAAGAAAGGGAAGGCGTAGATGAAGAAGATGAGGATATAGAGTCTGACTCATGAAGAAGATGAGGATGAAAAAGTAAGGAACTTGACTCTCCTCTCTGGCCGCCAGTCTGACTCATGTTTTGCATCGCAGCCTGCGATCTTGTCGGAGTCACCAAGTCCATGGCCATGGCCATGCCCATCGCTTCCGCCGTCAAGATGATCCACATCAAGTCTCTCATCACAACAATCTCACTTGCATGGAAAATTACAATCTCCGCCGGTGAGGGAGTTAGGGAAGGAGGAGAAGGGGTGTAGGTTGTGACAGTGGTGGAGGAGGTGCGTGGAATTGCCTCCTGAACTTGCCCATCGCCATTGTTGCATTTTTCTTTCTTTCTCTTATTTTCACAGAAAGGGATATGGGATTGTGAAGTTTGTGAAAGATTGATTTTTTTTGTTTCTTTTGGGAGATTAGGACTGTTGAAGGGTTGTGAATTTTACAAAAAGTCAATTTCTTCTTGTAAGTTGTGCGATCAAAGATTTCTCAGATTGAGGTGATGGGATTTTCTTGCTTCTAAATGGGTTTTTGATTCTTTTGATACAGGTGAAAAAAATGGAAAGAGCTATAAGTTGTAACGCCGTTTGTTCAGTCTTTAAGTAAATACACGTGGCTGAAATTTAAGTAAGAAACCTAAGGTACTGCACCTAAGGAACTGTACCTAAGTTTTGCCCAATTACACAATTTGTTTTGGGACAAGATGATTATTACTTAGGAAGATTAAGGTTACAGCTACAATGATATTTTTTTTAAAGTGAATTTACACACTTCTCTTAGGTTTCCGGATTAAACTCTCCCCCCCTCCACCATAACTTCAATCGAAATGACAATTAACCTCAAGCACCAACTTCAACTTCACACTGTTAACAGCAAAGTTAATTTTTTTACATAGATTAACCTGTCCTTGGTCAAATGATTTTTTCCATGTGGTTCATTCATCTGACCATATACTAGAGCCACTTTCCACTATTGGGTTGTACCATACATATGAAAAAGTATACAATACAATAATGGCGTATTCTGACTAGGGGAGCTTTCTGTTCCTGATTCTTCTGTTGCAGTTGGATCCTTCGACAAGGAATTCAAAAAAAAAAATTGTTCTTTAAATAAATAATAATATTAAGGCTAAAACATTATTTTCTTCATCTCTAAACTTTAAAAAAAATCGTTTCTCATCTCTAAACAATTGAAATGTTTCACTCTATGTCCTTAAACTTTAAAAAAATAACTTTTTCTCATCCCTAAACTATTAAAAAAGCCCTCTACAAAATTTAGAAATGAAAAACAAACTTTCTAAAATTTAGTAATGAAGAAAGAACTTTTAAATAATATTTTAACCTAATATTAATGTTCTTACTTCTTATTGTACTGTTAGCATTTTGATGTGTCACCCGCTTTACCCCCCCATCTTCTTTTTGCACCTACTACGAAATCATAATTCTGCCCCTAAAAAGACATCAAGATTCCCATATTGTCCTTGCATTATCAGTGAAATCCTCATATCCGCCAATATTGGTTTTTCAAGGATTGCCATATTATCGAAGAGAAAGTCTATAATAATAATAAAAATTGTCAGATGTGGCAAATTGTTAATGATAAATAAAAAAGTGATGTTATTAGTGAGTTGGGATGAGAACTAGTACAAGTTTGCCAACTCAACTCTTGTAAAAAGTGTTTTCAAATTCTTTGTTTATCTACCGCTTTGTTTGTTTTGAAATAAAATATTTTTCGGAAAATATTTTCCCATTTTCAGGTGTTTGTTTGCATGTAAAATGTGGTCAAACTTGTAAAATATCCCCTCACCCCATTTGATGGCTAGGTCACTGGTTTGGTGGGCTAGGTAGCTGGTGCCTGAAGCCACCACTTTGGCTATCGGTGCTGGCAGTATGGTGGCCAGAGCTGCTGCTCTGACAACTGATGCTGGTGGTCTAATCACCGGAGACACCATTCTGGCAACTAGTACCTAAGGTTTGATAACTGAAGTTCGGTGGGCTAGGCAGCCGATGTTGGCAATCCGGTGGCTAAAATCACCCCCCTCTGGCAACTAGAGCCGGCGTTCCAGTGACCTGTACCGACAATTTGATCAGCAAAGACACTATTTTGCCAACCGGTGTCAAAGGTCCGATAATTGGAGACATCGTTTCAGCCACTAGTGCTGGAAATCTGGTGGCCGGAAACACCACTCCAGCAGAGGTCGCTAGCAATCCAGTTGCCAGAGCCACAGTTTTGACTGCCGATTAGGCGGACCTATTACCAAACCTTTGGCACCAATGGCTTCAATGGTTGAGCCACTGGTTTTAGTGGTTTGCTTGAAAAATTTTACTTGTCATAACAAACACTTGAAAATACTTTACTTCAAAACAAATGAACATACATTACTTATTGGCCAAGGCGGTGGATTAAATATTTTGGGTTTCGAAAAAATCCAAATTGACAAGCACACCCTCAATTTGGAGTTAAGAATTCAGTTGTTTGAAGCTTGTCATTGTTTAATGCTTCAAATTTCTTGCTCAATGGTTCAAATACTGATTGGTTCAGGCTTTGAATTTTTTTGTTCTTTACAATAGTTGGAGGAGAGAAATTTGAATCCTGAATATTTTTGTTGGAAATACTAAGAGATACCAATCAGTTGAGCTACAAGCCTATTAGCTTGAATGATGGCTTTACAAGTGATTGATTTAGAGAAAAACTTAAAAAATCTATGGTTTCCAAAAGCCTTCTCTATTGACCCATCTAGTGAATCTGCACAGAAGAATAGTGCCACCCTTGTTGGAGTATTCTATTAGAAACTAATCTCCTTTGGAGAGCAGCTACTCAGCGTGCTTAAGCAACGATGAGGTAGGATTGAAAGGCTTGGTGGGTGAGCTGAGGCATCCAATGTCAAAAAGTGATGAAAATCTTACTAAAAAACTGAGAGGTAATGAGAGGGACTCTTTGGTGGGAGTCTTTTATAGTGATAGGAGAGGTAGGCTCCACAAATGTAGATTGCTTTAGATTTTTTTTTTTTTTTTTTTTTGGGTTGATAATTCAATAATTACAATAATGGGATTAAATGCTTAGCATTTGTTTCTGCTTTTTTTTTTTCCCTCTCCTCTTTCATCAAACAAATAATTAAATAACACAAGGATGAGAAAGTATTTGGTATCAAATGATACCATGTTAGCCATATCAAATTCAAATAAGTGAGACATGTCTACAAAAATAACTACCACCACTAACAAACTAGGAAGCACGGGTGCGTTTCGAGATTCGGGTGCGGGTGCGGGTGCGGGTGCGGGACTCGGCAATTTTTGAAAAAAGTGGGTGCGGGTGCGGCGGGACTCGGCGATTAAAAAATTATTAAAAATATTTTTATTTATATTTTTAATATATTGCTAAGCATAATTTTTCACATTATATAAACATATACCAAATTTAATAACTAAAACATGATGTTTATAAATAAAATACAACCCACAAGATTAAAACTAAAAGTCTAAAACATTCCATGATGTTCGAAGAGAGAGACGAGCAATGGAGATTGGAGTGAGGGAGGGAGTGAGCACTGAACAGCCCAGCAAGGCAGCAACCAGAGAGCACAGAGAGAAGAGAGAGCCGAGCAATGGAGGGACGGAGGGTTTTGGAGTTTCTGGACAAAGTGAGAGTGTGTGAGAGTGTTTTAGGTCTTAGGTTAAGTCAAACGGTGCGTTTTGCACCTTTTTTTTTTTTTTTTTTTTCAATTTCGGCCTGAACCGGCCGTATCGGCGGTTTCGGCCGATACGGCCGAAACGGCCCGAATCGAGCCGAGTAGGCCCGATTTGAGCCGCGTCGGCGCGAGTCGGCTTCGCCACGTGGCCGACGCGGCACGGACACGCGGTCAACGGTGTCCGCGGCGCGTCGCCGCGTCCGTGCGTATCGGACGCGGGTGCGGCGCCTCTGGCGCCGCACCCGTGCTTTCCAGCTAACAAATGAAGACGTGTTAGTGGGTAATTATTTTTGTACACATGTCTCTCTTTTATTGGATTTTGATACGGATGACAAGGTATCATTTGATACAAAATACTTTTTCCATGAGCTTTATAACTTCAAATAACTGAAACTGCTTATCACAACTTAAGCTTAAACATACATTTACCTAAAAGAAATTCATATTGGCTCCCAAGGTCCATCAGTCTGTTGGTTCATTGAGTTAGAACCTGGCTGTTTGGTCTACCCGTATTGTGTTACCATTGTGAACAATCTTCAATTCTATATACTAGTCTTTCAACCAGGTTAAAGGGAAATTCTTTTTCCTTTTCCATTTTTTCTATTTGCCTTGGTTTCAAGAAATTTTGAATTACCTATTATTGATGCTTCTCATAAAAAAAATAAATTCATTCTCATAACTTGTCTTTCACTTGAATTATTATGACTGTATACCAGGTCTCGTTACTTGTGTTTTTTGTTTTTTTGCCTCTTTGATGGCCTCTTCAGTTATTAAAATTTTATTTTATTTTTGGTTTTTCCCTCTGAAATTCTTCTGTTACAGCTAAAAGGTTGCCTAGAGCTCAGCCTGCTCAGAACCCAGCAGGGATGGTCCTTGTGGAAAGACCTGCTGAAGGATCCCAAGCTACATCATGCTGTTCATAAAGCATTTCTTATAGGTCTGTCCTTTTTCTTTCTGTTCTTTAATTAAATATATACTTAAAATGGCACTGTAGTTTTGAACCGAGCCAAAAGTGTGGAACTAATAATGCATTTGAAATAATACAATTAAAGAATAGAATACATTATCTAGAAATTGTACACTTTCATTCTTATGTACACTTGAGCTATATTAAATGTGTCTCTCTGTTTGTTGTCATCCCAACAGAAACTTTACCATTATAATTCATGCTTTTGAATTCAGATTCCCATGTTGTAAATCTTTCTAAACTGCCTAGATGTGTGTGCCCATCAGTGGAAGTCACAGTTGTCTAGGTGAATTCGCCTTTTATAAGATCATTGTTTGAATGGTCTTGTGTTTTAAGCTCTATTGAGATATATTTATTGTAGATTTCATTGATTGTCTCTCTTATGAATTGTAATTCTTTAGGAGTATTTTATGTGTACATAATTTAGTTCCTCTTCTTTAATAGAATTTGTTACTTTTATAAAAAAAAATTTCACATGATGGTGCAACCATGGCATGGTTAGAGAAGTAATATCCTTTTCGGAAGCTTAAGATTAAGGTAAAACCAAACAATAAGTGTCCATGGTAGTTGGATAGGTTTTTATATATTGTTTTATGTTTATTATGATATTCTTTTTTGATAAGTAACGTACGAAATTTTATTAAAAAATACAAATCAAGTACACTGGAAGTGTACTATAGTGGCACAAATCAAAACCCAGATTACAATGATCCATAAGATTGGGGAGAGAAAGACAAGAATAGGAAGGAAAAACTAAATTCCACTCAAGGAGAGTACGGAAAAAGAAAAACTTAATGTCAAGAATAGACCGTTCACAATTCTCAAAGCAACTAGAATTCTGCTTCCGCCATAAGCACCGAAACAAACAATGCGGCACAAACCTCCATAAACCTATATTTCGATGTCTACCAAACTTCCCTTGCCAAGAAGCTAATACCTCACTAACTTTATACAGCATAACCCAATGTATACCAAACAAACAAAAAACCATAGACCACAACTCATATGCTATAGGACAATGAAGAAGAAGATGATCCATCGATTCCCCACACCTTTTACACATAAAGCACCACTCTAACACTACAATATGCCTCTTCTAAAGATTATCCGTAGTTAAGATCTTACCTAAGGCAGCAATCCAAGAAAAGAACGCTACTCTAGGAGGAACCTTGGATTGCCACACCATTTCCCAAGGAAAATCAATGACAAAAGAGGGAGATAAAGAGTGATAGAAGCCTTGAACCTCAAAACCTCTCATTGCTGGCTTCCAGCAAAGTTTGTCATCACCAACACCCGCACATTTGTGGAATAAAGCACATCCCAAAAACGATCAAATGATTCTGACTCCCAATTTTGTGGTGGACGACAAAACCGAATGTCCTAATGAAGTCTCCCATTGGAGAAACACATCACCTCTGACACAAAAAACTCCCTTGCCTAACTAATACTATACAATTCTAGAAATGCTTCCTTAAGGGAACAATCTCTACACCATACATCCTCCCAAAACTTTATCCTAGTACCATCACCCACATCAAACCGAAGAAATTTAGAAAAGTCCAGCCAACTACTTCTAATGGATTTCCACATGCTAACACCATAGGTCCCTAACACCGGTTTGGTACACCAACCACCCCCTTCATCCCATATTTAGCCTCAATAACCCCTTCTTTTCANAACCGTCTATGAGAGTTGGCGATACGATGGAAGAATTTTGTGTTCATATCACCTTCTTTAATGCAAAAAACTCTTGATTTAGGCCTCCAAGAAATTTCTTCCAACAACGTCATTTTTTCCAATTCTCCTCTAATCCTTTCCTTATCCAGCTTTTCCTCTATTGTAAGAACACAACTTTCCTCAACAGTCTCCAATCCCCTAAGATCACTCCACAACTTCTTCCCTTTTTCTTCTACATTACCAAACTCCTCCACATTCCATCTCCTGAGATCAACCTTCAGAGCCTTCAATTATTTGCTAAAACAAACTAGGAGCTCCATAAAAATGACAAGACTCCCACCAAGAGCATATCCTTTCTACAAAACCCTCATCCTTTAACAACATATTCTCAAACCTAAAATGCCTTCTTCCTCTATGAAAATTTCCTCCCTCTAGAAGAATCGGAAAGTGGTCCAATAGCAACCTAGACAACCGCTTTTGACAAACAGAAGGAAACTTAACCTCCCAAGTTGGTGTCACAAGAAATCTATCCAACCTTGACCTGGAGACAACCTCACGAGAATTTGACCAAGTGAAACTCCCCCCTTCTAACAGTAGATCAATCAACCGGTGTTCAGAGATAAAATTAGAGAACTGATGCATAGCCTGAGTAAAAAAGATAGAGCCCAAACATTTAGAGGGAAATTGCACAACATTAAAATCTCCTCGTACACACCAAGGTACATTCCACCAACTGCATAAACCAGATAGCTCCTCTCACAACAACCTTCTATCCCTGTCAGAATTGGGCGCGTAAACTCTAGTAAATGCCCATTCAAATTGATTACCCACATTTTTAAACCTACAAGAAACCGAAAACTGACCCACTGCTTCCTCCACAATCTCCACCACCCTTCTATCCCACGTCACAAGTACCCCTCCAAAAGCACCCACAGAACCTAAATAAACCCAATCCACGTGCTGACCACCCCATAGACTACGAATAATTCATTGAGTTATATGCTCCAATTTAGTTTCCTGGAGACAGACAATATCAGCCCTCCAATTCCTAATCAAATTTCTAACCTGGAGCCTTTTTTCCTGCTCATTCAAGCCCTTAACATTCCATGAAAGAATTTTTAGATGCATTGATGTACCACAACAACCCGATCCCTACTAACCCTTCTTCCTCTAGCTGAGTCAGTTTCACCACTCTAGGTACTTGCCAAATTTTTAAGTTCCCGATGACCCTTCTACCCCACCTTGACCATTTTATTTTGTACACCTTCTTCTTGCAACTTCTTTTTTCTCCTATCTTCTAGAGCTAAGAACAAACCCGTATCCTGCTCTTCAAAGCCTTCCAATGAAGTCCCCACAAATTTCTTGAATGCTTTGATCCTATTGATCACCCAAAGAGATAGTTGTCTACTATCAATTTTTCCGAGCTCCCAACCTCCATTGGGTTCCTCTCAAACACCTCCTTAAGCTTACTCTCAAACTCCGTAGGATTTACAGTTGCTAATGGAGCCACAACCAACGGCTCACCACTACATTCGAAGGGCACAATACCCTCATCAGATTTCCATACCTCACACTCCAAACCCATATCAGCAAAAGCATCACACTCATCAGCCCAACTAGTAATTTGCCCATCACCAAGAAAAGAATTTGTACCTGGAACATTTCCACCCTCTAAGCTTGAGTAATCCGACAATGTCTCTAGAGACCTGTATAGAGAGTGGAATTGCTATTTGCCTCCCATCACTAAGCTGAAGCACCCAATCTTTAGAATTTCCCCATACTTTTCCCAAATCACCAACAAAATCCCTAATTGATGGACATTGGTTATGTAGCCCATCATCGGAAACATAGTCAAGCGGCTCCGAACTTCGAGTTGATGTTACTGAAACAACCTCACCCTCCTCTAAGTCTGACCCCGACAATATCGTATGGTGTGAAGAGTGTAGAGAAGCTACATCCTTCACAAACGGACCATAAGAAATTGGAACAGCCTCGCTAACACTTGCCTGAAGCAGACCTGAAGAAGAATCACCAACAATCGGAGAGACTGGAGCTGAAACTTTAGTTGTATGCTGTGACGGAACAATACCTGAGACACTTGGCTGGGTTGGAACCTTTTGGGGACACGCCTCTGGTCTTTTATCAGAGTTTATTTGCTGGGTTTTGGGCTTAGAAGCAGGCCCATTTTGTTTCACACCAGTAGGCTTCCAAACAGCCAGATTGGGCTTCGGCCAATGTCTTTAGGCAGTGAAGACAATTTGGGCTTCAGCCCATTGTCTTTAGGCAGTACCGTAATAGCTGGCTTTGTCCCAGTAAGCTTAATAGAGTTTGAATCCACCCCACCAACTTTAGAAGAAATCACGCCCAATTGCCTTCCTTCCAACGCTCAACATGCAAATAAATATCCAAAGTCAGCATATCTTTGATACCACTACTCACAATACCACTAATGACAGACGTAACATCTGCCCCAAATTGAGCCTTCACCTTCTCAAAATTGCCTTCAAGGGGCACATGATCACTGGAAACATTTTCAGTGTAAAAGCTTTTTTGTCAGGAAACATTTTCAGGTGTTTGCCTTATGAAAAATCTTAAGTTTTCCTATATTTTTTATATGGATATGAACTAAACACTTTATTTCACCACTTTAAAATATTAATACAAAACAACTAAAATCAACTTAAAAAAAAAAAAAAAAAAAAAAAAAAAAAAAAAAAAAAACACACACACACACAATTAAAAAATTTTAAATAAGGGTGCATTAGAAATAAAATAAATAAAACAATTAACAAAAATATCAACTAAACCTATGCATACATTTGTAATTACAAACACTTGAAACCTCTAAAATGGCATTTGAAAGTTGTTTCTGTGCAATTTTTAAAAGTTTGGAGTGGATTCCCAATGATATGAGGCTTACCATGGTTATTTTGAAGGTTTTAGGAGCTATTTTCACCATTTGGATGGTTTTGGGGTATTTGTCATTTTAGTGATTTTAGACGCATTTTATTCGGATTAACAGGTTTTGAAGATTTTTTTTTTTGTTTAGAGGTTTCAAGGTAATTTTGTCGGTTTGAGGGTATTTCAGTTATTTTGGAGGTTTTGAAGGTATATTATAGATATTAGGGATGTTTCTATCATTTAGAGGTTTATGGGGTAATTTTGCCATTTAAAATTATTTAGGGGGTATTTTATATCATTTTAGATATTTCAAGGGTAATTTCTAATGAGTTATAGCTCAATTGTTACTTCCTCCTATAATAATGGGATATAGTGTGAGGTCGTGGGTTCAAGACCCATTAAGTGCGTTTGTATCTTAGTAATAAAAAAAGAACAAATTATACTACCAACCTTATTTGAGGCTCCAAGAATCAATAGTCACCCCCAAAATTCGGTTGAAATGACACTTCCCATTATGGTTTGTGATAATCATAATAAATAAGTTTTGTTACTAACTCTTAATGAAATATTTCATTTTATTTTTAAAATTTTTTATGTTTATTAACTGTGTTTAAATGTATTTAAACACACCTACTGTTAATTTTAGTATCTTCTTTTACCATTAACCAAAGAAGTAAATGTGAGGAGCTCTGGATCATCTGAGGTCACCCAAGCTTCTATACCATCACCCAACTGAGTGTCTGCCAAAATTATTAGATTCATGAACTTGGAACCCCTTTAACCAAAGCTGTTGACTCATATAGGCTTTGCCCACCCAGATTCAGCTTCATAGAATCCCAAACTAGGACTGTCAAACTGTCAAACCCAAAACACAATCTAGTCTAAAGCCTTGTAACTCAATGACATAGCATGTTCTTTATTACGAGAATCCCACCTCCCAAAAAAAAAAAAAAAGCTAAACATATACCAAAAAAGAAAAATAAAAAGGACAAATAAAAAACCCATCATTTAACACAATTGGAAAGGCATATAAGGGGAATTGCTGAAGCCCCAATTCCATATTGTTGTAAGACTAAATTGGACACAAAAAAAGGAAGAAAAGTAGATAGAATATTATACAGTTCAATGATAAGTTATTATTAACGTAGATTGTACAACGGTGGGTGATGGCTGCATCTGCTATTAATCCCGTACTCCATACGTTCAACAAATGGAATTACAAAGATTTTGATTCATAATCCAAACCAGTCCTAAAAGATATACATCACATCACTCTAAAACATATTTTATCACTCTTAAAACACAATGCAATCCCCAGTAAAATATATCCACCCAACATGATTCACCCTTCACTTATACAAGAGTCATTACCTAGTGCTATCCTAGCTGATTGGGGTCCTAGGTGGGTGGTTTAAATACAATCCTATAATTTTGAATAAAGTGACTGCTCTAAGGACTCAAACCCACACACTTCCACTTGGCAGCTTGAGACTTTACCAACACGGCTCCTTTCTCCCTTCACTATCCTCTATCAAATTAAGCTCATACAATGCCTAATGCCATATTCCAACTAAAGATTAGTCTGAAACCAACAAATTGTAAGACTTATTATTTTTATTGATGTGTTGGGCATGGAGTAAGTTGACCATACAGTTTGTTTCTTCAAGTTTCTTCTTTCTGTCACTTAAAACTTGCATAACTAAGCCACCATTAGGCATTACACAATAGACCTAGGTACAGAACAACTGAGCTGAAACATATAATCTCTTAAAAAACCTAAGAAGGATGACTTGATGCCAGCAAAAGAATAGAAATCTCTCAACCAGCTCTCATTTACGTCTGGATTCTTTGCCAAATATGTAAGCAAGGTAGTTGGGAACTTCCCTGAAGGGCTACAGTGGACCAAACCATATGCATGCACCAGTGCCTTTTTCATTATTGGTAAATTGCACATGCAACTAGTGGATCTTGAATCCGTGACCTTACCCTTTATCCCGTTATTAAAAGAGGAAGAAGTGTCAATTGAGCTATAGCTCATTTTTTATTTGTCAGTTACAAAAACACCCAATGGGTCTTAAATCTACGACCTCACCCTCCCCCTAGAACTTATAAGGGGAGGAGGTGCAAGCTGAACTAGATCTCATTGGCAATTGAGCTAGAGATCATTGGTGTAAGGATACAAAATAAAAAGAAGAAAGAAAAAACAAAAACAAAAGAAGCAACACATAGATATAGTCATTTTATTTTCAAAAAAGAATTCAACAATAATATCACAATTCATTTACTGATTTTTCTAATTATCTACTGATATCAGAGATTCATTATGTAGCAGCAAAGGCTACTCTCATTGTGTAAAAAGTGACATTAAATTAAAAAATCATAATAAAATAAAATAAAATAAAGAGAACAAAACTTAATGAATAAAAATCATGCTAAGATATAATGCCCATATGGAAAAAATCAAATTACAATCGCACCTATTTCATAAAATATATCATTGACATTGACAGCTGTTTTGGCAGAGGTCTCAATGAAAAAGAGTCCATTTTCGCCAGCATATGCACGTGCCTCCTGCAAAATCAATCAGTTAAAGCACAATAATTTTTTGCTGAATGGTCAAAGCACAACAATGAACAAACAACACATAACTTGAAGAGACAACTGAATGCAACAAAACAAATAGATAAAGTAACATATTGAAATACATAGAGAATCATCAAGGAAAACTGGAGCAGATCATTGGTGATAAAGAATAGACAAAACAAGATGTATGTCAATAAGTTCACAAATTACATCATTTAGAAAATTTTTGAATAAAGTGAGTTGAATAAGGATAAAGAGAGTGAAAAAGAAGGGGGCAAAATAAAAATCTCTATGTAGGTTTTTTTTTTTTTTTTAAAAACAAAAAACTTTACATAAAAAGCATAACCTTATAAAAATAGGACAAAGTTTAGCTACAAAATAGTTTTTTTTTTTTTTTTTTTTGTAGCCTAAGGTTACAACTTTACTCAATAAAATAAACATTACTACATATTTTGAAAATCTAACCGTTGAACTGCATGTTCTTTACGCTCTTAATACACATGTCAAATTTTGCAGAAATCAGATATTGTTTACTATATGATCTATAAGCTTATATTTTATGCATAATTTTAAACTACAAAAACTTGCAATTTAAAGAACTTATTGATAACATAGCTATTTGATATTTAATTTTCTAAAAATTTTGCAAGCATTGAAGATATAAGCATGAATGAAAAGAAATATACCAGTCACCTATAAAAATTTTATAAAAAAAAAATCCTAGTCGGCAGTTGCTTAAAAGAAACCAATGATAAATAAACTAAAATTATAAAGGAAAAAGGAGGTATGAATTAATATCACTCTCGGATTAACTAACCATAAGTTAACTCTAGCTCACAAGTTCAAGATAGCACAATCATTAATTTCATAGAAATAGCCAGCAACTGGTTGCTCAAGCGGCAAGCCTACAATTAGTCAATATATTTGATTTTTGCCTCAAGACATCAGCCAGAAGGATTCAATTCATCTACAATCATTAATTGGGAAATGCTCACATTTAAGGTAGACAACATTTTCTGAATTTATCAGATACACCACATAAAACTCCAATCATAATGTGTAGATGCTAAATTGTAACTGTGGTTCTAATTCTAAATGTCAAAGATTAAATAACAGGTAGTTGCAACTTCAAATTAAACACCTCCACCATCCACAAAGATCACGTCTACAATTGACAGAAAGCATAGGAGTGTTTCCATCCAAGCCATTCCAAAACTTCACACTAAACTAACCAAATTAATGCAAATAAAAGTCAAGGAGGTGGAGAAAATACTACAAGATAAGAGAGAAGATGATGCAGCACATTTGAAGATCAATTTGTTACAAACTTCACAAATTTGTCCATTGAAGATTTTATATTATGGGCCCACGTTTGAAATTCAATTGAAGTAAAATTTGTGTGGTTTTAAAGGTTTAGGTATGAGTCCTTTAGGATTAAAACAGATTTTTATTTAGGTTGAACCTTCTCTACTGTAATTTCCTGAAAATTAATTATAGGTGCTCTTATTGCTGTCACTTTGGCCAAAAAGCAAATGTTTATACAGTCATTGCCAGACAAAAATCAAGTAGGCCACAAAGGCAAACAACACCAGTTTAGAATTTTCAAAGATTTGAAATAAAACGATAATTAAATCAGTACTGGAAATTTCAGCAAACTTTACGTGACCTATGCACAACTTCCATATTTTTCAAAATATTCAGAGGAAAACTAATTTGATAATGAGAGAGAAACCGAGATTAAATTAAGAATCTGCATCATTCACGGTATAAGAAGAGCATCTTTGAATTGTAGAAGAAATTAACTGTAAAAAACTTTTTCTTTTTACCAAAAAAATTATAATATTGAATTTTCATGTAAGGAACACACTTGGGTTTGTGTTCCTTGATGAGGGAATTCAGTTCTTGAGGGCTTAGTGGCTGTTTGGACAGCTGTTTTTTTTTTTTTTTTTGATAGATAATAAGAGTTTTATTGATGAAAAAGAACAATGCGTTTACGATTGTAAACTCACTGCCCTTAAAACAAATACAATCAAATCATAAGGAATAGAGATAAGGAAATCAGACAAGGAACTACAATGCGTAAGCCCCCAAATACGAGACCACTCAAACAAAGTCCTAGCAAGCAAGGTCTTCAACATATCTATAGGACTCAACATCCTCAAAAGTTCGGGCATTGCGTTCTTTCCATACTAACCACATAAGGCATGCTAGTACCAAATTCCAAACCTGTGAAGAGTAAGTTCCCAACCAATTCCTCCAAGCAAAAAGAAGAGAAACAATAGTGTCCAGCATCACCCACTGAACCCCAAACATAATAAGGACCTCACTCCACAAAGCAGATGCAAACCTATAATGGATCAAAAGGTGATCCACAGTCTCCTCATCACACCTACATAAACAACACCAGTTAACTAGGGGCAAGTTCTTTTTAACAAGGTTATCTCTTGTGAGAATCCCACCCCTAGCAGCAATCCATAAAAGGAAAGATACCCTTTTAGGTACCTTTACACACCAAATGCTCTGCCAAGGGAAAGAAACAGAAGGGGCTTTCAATAAAGCAATATAAAAGGATCGCACATCAAAGACACCACTGCGATTCAACTTCCAAATCAAGATATCCTCACCCTCCCCACTAGGAATCCTGGTAGTGACATGCTCATAGAAAGAATAAAATCTCCTCAACTCCCATTCATTAAAATGGCGTCGGAAATGGAAGTTCCAACTCCTACCTCCCCTGTCTGGTGCAAAAATAATCATGTCAGACATCAGAGCGTCCTGAACCATAGCACATGCAAACAATTCTGGGTATAATTCCTTCAAAGGAGTGGGACTCATCAAATTAGGTGCCCTCACTCCTGCCTATGTGTTTTTTTACTTTAGGTTAACCAGCTTTTGGTCAATCTTCACTGAAACAATAACATTAATTGATCTTTAGGTCATAAGAATTTCTACTGATGGAATATTCTCTCCCTCCCCCACCTCTCCCCCACCCTCTTCCTCACCACCAACCTCCCCTAACTCCCTCTCTCCTCCCCTTCCTACCATCGGCTATCCCTCATATTCCTTCCTTTCCTCCCTATCCTTTTCTATTTCCACCTCAACTCCCACCTTTTGGATTGCCAACATACAACTTTTGTCAATTTTTTTAAAGAAAAAACTTTACATAAAAAGCATAACCTTATAAAAATAGGACAAAGTTTAGCTACAAAATAATAATTTTTTTTTTGGTAGCCTAAGGTTACAATTTTACTCAATAAAATAAACACTACTACATATTTTGAAAATTTAACTGTTGAACTACATGTTCTTTACGCTCTTAATACACATGTCAAATTTTGTAGAAATCAGATATTGTTTACTATATGATCTATAAGCTTATATTTTATACATAATTTTAAACTACAAAGACTTGCAATTTAAAGAACTTATTGATAACATAGCTATTTGATATTTAATTTTCTAAAAATTTTGCAAGCATTACAGATATAAGAAGAAGATGTAATCTAATGGTGAATTTGTTAAAATTCACCTCTAATAAAAAGATATTGAATAAGGTTGTAACATAAAGCTACAATCAATTTTGTAACTAAATTTTGTCCATAAAAATAAGCATAAGAGAATAAGCATGAATGAAAAGAAATATACCTGTCACCTATAAAAATTTTTAAAAAAAAAATCCTAGTTGGCAGTTGCTTAAAAGAAACCAATGATAAATAAACTAAAATTATAAAGGAAAAAGGAGGTATGAATTAATATCACTCTCGGATTAACTAACCATAAGTTAACCCTAGCTCACAAGTTCAAGATAGCACAATCATTAATTCCATAGAAATAGCCAGCAACTGGTTGCTCAAGCTGCAAGCCTACAATTAGTCAATATATTTGATTTTTGCCTCAAGACATCAGCCAGAAGGATTCAATTCATCTACAATCATTAATTGGGAAATGCTCACATTTAAGGTAGACAACATGTTCTGAATTTATCAGATACACCACATAAAACTCCAATCATAATGTGTAGATGCTAAATTGTAACTGTGGTTCTAATTCTAAATGTCAAAGATTAAATAACAGGTAGTTGCAACTTCAAATTAAACACCTCCACCATCCACAAAGATCACGTCTAGAATTGACAGAAAGCATAGGAATGTTTCCATCCAAGCCATTCCAAAACTTCACACTAAAGTAACCAAATTAATGCAAATAAAAGTCATGGAGGTAGAGAAAATACTACAAGATAAGAGAGAAGATGATGCAGCACATTTGAAGATCAATTTGTTACAAACTTCACAAATTTGTCCATTGAAGATTTTATATTATGGGCCCACGTTTGAAATTCAATTTAAGTAAAATTTGTGTGGTTTTAAAGGTTTAGGTATAAGTCCTTTAGGATTAAAACAGATTTTTATTTAGGTTGAACCTTCTCTACTGTAATTTCCTGAAAATTAATTATAGGTGCTCTTATTGCTGTCACTTTGGCCAAAAAGCAAATGTTTATACAGTCATTGCCAGACAAAAATCAAGTAGGCCACAAAGGCAAACAACACCAGTTTAGAATTTTCAATGATTTGAAATAAAACGATAATTAAATCAGCATTGGAAATTTCAGCAAACTTTACATGACCTATGAGAGAGAAAACGAGATTAAATTAAGAATCTGCATCATTCACGGTATAAGAAGAGCATCTTTGAATTGTAGAATAAATTAACTGTAAAAAACTTTTTCTTTTTACCAAAAAAATTATCATATTGAATTTTCATGTAAGGATCACACTTGGGTTTGTGTTCCTTGATGAGGGAATTCAGTTCTTGAGGGCTTAGAGGCTGTTTGGACAGCTATTTTTTTTTTTTTGATAGATAATAAGAGTTTTATTGATGAAAAAGAACAATGCGTTTACGATTGTAAACTCACTGCCCTTAAAACAAATACAATCAAATCATAAGGAATAGAGATAAGGAAATCAGACAAGGAACTACAATGCGTAAGCCCCCAAATACGAGATCACTCAAACAAAGTCCTAGCAAGCAAGGTCTTCAACATATCTATAGGACTCAACGTCCTCAAAAGTTCGGGCATTGCGTTCCTTCTATACTAACCACATAAGGCATGCTGGTACCAAATTCCAAACCTGTGAAGAGTAAGTTCCCAACCAATTCCTCCAAGCAAAAAGAAGAAAAACAATAGTGTCCAACATCACCCACTGAACCCCAAGCATAATAAGGACCTCACTCCACAGAGCAGATGCAAACCTACAATGGATCAAAAGGTGATCCACAGTCTCCTCATCATACCTACATAAACAACACCAGTTAACTAGGGGCAAGTTCTTTTTAACAAGGTTATCTCTTGTGAGAATCCCACCCCTAGCAGCAGTCCATAAAAGGAAAGATACCCTTTTAGGTACCTTTACACACCAAAAGGATCGCACATCAAAGACACCACTGCGATTCAACTTCCAAATCAAGATATCCTCACCCTCCCCACTAGGAATCCTGGTAATGACATGCTCATAGAAAGAATAAAATCTCCTCAGCTCCCATTCATTAAAATTGCGTCGGAAATGGAAGTTCCAACTCCTACCTCCCCTGTCTGGTGCAAAAATAATCATGTCAGACATCAGAGCGTCCTGAACCACAGCACATGCAAACAATTCTGGGTATAATTCCTTCAAAGGAGGAGGACCACTCCAAGGGTCGTGCCAAAACCGAATACGATTGCCCTCTCTCGCTGCATACACCACATGACTGAAAAAATTGTTTGCACTTTTCCTAATATTCTTCCATAACCCACAACCATGAGTCCCTCTCACAACTCTAGTGCACCAACCTCCACTATCCTCTCCATATTTGGTGGCTATTACCTGACGCCATAAATGGGTAGCTTCCTTTCCAAATTGCCAAAGCCACTTCCCAAGTAGAGTTTGGTTAAAAATCTCAATCTTCCGAATCCCCAAACCCCCTATCTCCACCAGCCAAACAACCTTATCCCAAGCAACAAGCGGATATCTAAAAACATCATTAGAACTCCCCCATAGAAAATTCCTCTGAATCCTCTCTAGTCTGTCTGCTATGTGTTATGGAATTGTAAACAGTGATAGATAATAAGTTGGGAGACTCGACAAAGTACTCTTCAATAAAGTAAGCCTAACTCCTTTTGACAAATACAACCACTTCCAACCAGCGAGATTTTTCTCCACCCTCTCTGTTTCCATAACTCATAACTCAAAAATGGTGGGACCCATAGCAAAAAGTTTATTTGGATGCAGCATGACTCTGTTTCCAGTTTTTTGTTTGTATCACTCAATTCTCTGATTTTTGAGTTATGAGTTATGGAAACTGAAAATACATTTTAACTGTTTTCAGTTTCCATAACTCATAACTCAATGACATTTTTGTAATTAAACACACATGGAGGACCCACCAGTCATAACTCAGCCGCACCTTTTTGACCAATCTACCTTTTTTTTTTTCTTTTTTTCTTTTTTTTTTATGATTAGCTCGTCTTCTTCTTTAGTTCTTCCTTTTTTTCTTTTTCTTTTTTCCTTTCTTCTTTCAGTGGGTTCGGTCTTCTCCTCCTGGGTTTCTTTTTTTTTTTTTTTTTCCTTTCTTCTTTCAGCGGGTTCGGTCTTCACCTGGGTTTCTTTTTTTTTTTTTTTTTCCTTTCTTCTTTCAATGGGTTTGGTCTTCTCCTCCTGGGTTTCTTTTTTTTTTTTTTCTTTTTCTTTTTTTTTCTTTTTTTCACTGGGTTTGGGTTTTTGGGTACTAGGGAAAAAAAGAAAAAAAAAAAGAAAAAAAAAAAAGCTACACTAGTGACAAGTATGGGGCCCACAAACAGTGTGAAAAATATTGAGTGATGGCAAGCGAGTGATGGTGCCAAACAACCTTGGTATTTTAGAGTGATGAGTGATGAGTGATGAGTGATGGAAATTGAGTGACGAAAATTGAGTGATGAAAAAAATGAATCCATACAGCCTCTTAGTTTCTATAATTTGGTGTTTAGGGCCTTCGGAATTTGGCTAGGGCTTAGGAGGATGGCAGGTTAAGGGTTTGATATGAGATCTTGATGAGAAAGTAGCTCAGGTTTCAAGGGAATGCGAATAGGGTTTGGTTTGCATAGGAATGGTGAATGGATTGAATAGGCTGTGACTTCTTCGAGAGAGAGAGATGAGATTGCTTCTAGGGAATCTCTTATCTCCAAGAGAAAGACAAGACGAGAGAGAAACTTGCACAAAGGCAACAACGTGGTTATACTTCATTCAATAATAAGATAGGAGTTACAAGTTGAGTATTTATTCAAAGCTCAATTCTTATTGGTTGTTCATTTAGCAGATGTTAAATATGGTTATTCTCATATTTAGCATGTGTTAAATTAAATGAGCTCCTAAACTGATCTAACTAATCCATGCATGTTCCACTAGTAACTAACTAAATAACTTTCACTTATCACCCATGCTACATGAATAAACCCTAATCTGAACTTCCCATTCAAGTTACAAGCTTCCAACACATGCATCTAACTATTAAGAAGCTGCTGAGGAAAGATGGAAGCAAGGGCAGGCTCATGGTTGGATCAGCACTTGAAGTGCAAACAGAAGTGTCAATTGTCCTATTCAGACAGCCGATCAACAGTCACGTTCAGGTGGCTACCCTAGGTGTCGATTGGCACTTAGGGTCAAAAACTCTATCTCTTGAGTTTATGCTCGGTTTGTGATCCAATTGAGCTTCTAACATGCTCCTTACATATCAAAATAGACCAAGTACAGAGACGGTTTGAGATAACCAATTGACGAATTACATGAAGCTTTCTTTTACACTAGACAGTAAAAAGGGAATGGGAAGTTAGGAATTCGTGGCCACAATGGTGGTGGAGAGGATGGAGCCCTTTATTGGAGGAGAGCGGGAAGAGGAAGCAACTGGGGAGGACAGTTGAGAGGTCCTGCTCCAGCCAAGACAAACCATGATGACACTCATCTTCATTGTCAAGGACCACAACTTTGACAAGTTTGTGGTTGGTGTGGTGGGAAATGGGGTGGAGAGAAAATTCATACATTTAATCAAACAAGTTCCCGGGGGATAGCCTTTTTCATACCACACAAATTAGAAAAAGTGGTAGCATTTGTTGTGGCCTCTTCGTTGAGAGAACACCCAATCAAATGTATAAAACAACTAAATTGCTTCTGGTTAAATTGTTTAGGGATGGAAATTGAAACATTTTAAATACGAGGGACAAAACTAAAACATGTCAATTTATTTTATTGGTAAGTTACACACGTACCTAGTGGATCATGTACCAATGACCTCAACCTCCAACCAATACTTTTAAGGACCAAATGTGTATTTTAGCCTATTTTTAATAGTTTTAGTCAGGTGTTTTGGTTTATACCATTCACAGCAAGTGGTTAGTTAAGGTTGATTATGGGTAGGGTCAATTATCTAGACTTTATTTCTTAAGTTCTGGTTAGTATATAGGTCCTTTTGAATTTACTTCAGTTGTATGTTCAATCGACTTAGAGAAACTTGGTCCCCAAGTTGGCAAGAACCCTAGTATAATGCTAGGTTGATCTTTCCTCATCTTTCTCTCTGTTTCCTTTTCTCTTTATTTGCTGTTTGCTGTGGTATGCCCCTTGACTCACATTATTCCAGCCATAGTTGTCAAATTGTGAATCGTATCATGAATCAATTTTTTATTTTTTTGTATTGTGTATTGTATCATATCATGTATATAAAGGGTATATTCGTTATAAATTTTGAATATATTCAACTAATGACTAATTTATTCATCACTTTCTATAATAATATTTAACAAACTAACTAAATAAATCAAACTAGCATCTGTTTATAACTTACACATTCAAATTGATTAAACTTAAATTATAATACATTACAAATGACCCAATATAATAATTTATTTTCATCATATTCATTATCTTGCCTAATCAACTTCATTTAAGTCAATGTTATCATATTTAATTCTATTATTTAATAATTTTTTAAAAATATTTCTTCTTGGCATTCCAGTTTTTTAGACTTATAACAATAATGACAAAAATAAAAAATAATCATATTGTTAGTTCATACCTTATTCATAGTATAGAAAGAAATTTGTAAGTATAAAAGTGAAGTGTGTAGTCCAAATTTTGTAGGAGAGAGAGAAAAAAAAAAAAAAAACTTATGGACATGTTATTTTATTAGGCTAAATTAAGTAACCTAATAGTTCCTCAAAAAAAATTTTAAGTAACCTAATAATATTGTGTTAAAAACAAGTCTAACAAGTTGTTAGATTCAAATAAAAGTACAAATTTTAACAAAAAAGACTCATTTAAAGCATATGTCTGTGTATCGTACAATACGTACATTGTATCATACAATTCATGAGCACTTCCGATACACCCTTACTATACAGAACTTTTTTCACATGATACGATATGTATCGCATTTCATACGATATTAACAACTATGATTCCAGCCTTAATCACTATGTCCCAGCCCAAAACACCACATACAGAACTAACCTTATTACAGATATGCATCAGATTTGTTAGTTTCCCCAATACTAGCCCCAAAAATCCTTAGATTCCTAGTCATTAGATAATGAACTATAAGATCCTGTATCAAAAACCTCAACCATGTGCCATTATTCAGATCGATTAGAGCTGCCACTAAAAACCAATAAGATTGGTTGAAAGAAGTAAAAATCGTATGAACTAATAATTGGAGTTAGTAAAAGGTATTTAAACTAAGAAAAAGAACTAAAATCAGACTTTGTCAGCAATACCAGGAAAGAAGAAAGTTACAAAAAATAATATTATAGTACACTTTTGGGCCTTAAAAAGTGGGATTGTTTTCATTTTGACCCTTTATATTTAATTCCATTTTCATATTGGCCATGTCTTCCCTTTCTATTAGTCTTATGGTGACACTTGGCATTATATGGGTGACGTGTCTTAATGAAAGGCACTTATCTAGCACTTTACTGTCAGATTACTGACAGAAATGGACTTATAAGAGTGAGATGTCTTAACGGACGGCACTTAATGATCAGATTACTGACAAAATTGGACCTTTTTTTTTATGAGTAACAAAATTGGACTTAATGGGCAACATGTCTTAGTGGATGGCATTTGGCATTTATTTGAGACTTAATGGACCTAATTATTAACAAAAATGGCAACAAGACCAATAAGAAAACAAAATCAATCATGAAGAGCCAAAATGAAAATTCTGGAACATAAAGGGTCAAAAAGAAAACAACCTCAAACTTTAAGGGCTAAAAGCGTACTTTAGTCAAACAAATAACAACGCATATCAAAGAGTCCCCACAAAAACTAAAAAAAAAAAATATATATATATATATATAATTATAATAATAATAGAAAAAAAACTATAAAACTAAAAAAAAAAAATATATATATATATATATAATTATAATAATAATAGAAGAACAGTACTTACTTCAGCTGTAACTTTCCTCTTATCTTCCAAATCAGTTTTGTTTCCAGCAAGGGCCATAACCATGGTAGGATTTCCTGTAACAACTCCAAAATGAGTGCATGATTGCTACATTAACTCAGAAAAATTGACCCTTCAGATATATGAATGTTCTTTTCTAGATAATAAAAATGAACAGATAAAATTTGCATAATAAAAATAATAATATACCTTAAATTAATACTTTAGATAATCTCCAAGAATCAAAGGACTCAATTTATCAATCCTCATATTCTTAAAAACTTCCCTATATTACCATTTTTTTCCAAAGTTTCATATAACCCTAATTTGACTCATAGAAATCCTTTTTTTTTTTTTTTTTAGTCTAAACTATACTTTTAGTCCTTGAGTATAGGATCTGTTTTAATTTAGTCCCTAGATTTTAAAGTTCCAATTATGCCTCTAAAATTGTTAATTGTTAGCAATGGAGTCCTTTCGACCTTAAAAATGACGAAGTCATAATAGAAATTGATGGCATGCCAAATGTTGAGATGAGCCAATACATCAATTTTTGTACGCCATCGTCATCAAATTTGAGCAGAATGACTACATAGCATAAAATTAAAAATTTAATGGATGATATTTGAACTTCATAAAATCTAAGGACCTAATTGGAACCTACAACATCTCAAGAACCAAAAGTGCAGTAAATTTTTTATTTTATCTTTAAAAGTTTGTTTCACCTTCCATTTCATATTAATTAATTAAAAATGTTAAGTAGGTTCTCATTCCATCTTTTATCTTCCCCCTTTTTAAAATAAGTGGTTTTAGAATAAGTTAGGCTTCAACAAGAGTCCTATAATGAGGCACCCACTACGGTTATTTGTTAAAATAAAATATTATAGAAAAGAAACTTATTGTTTATAAAGAGTAGATTGAGTAATGGTTTTAGTAAAAAGAAAATAAGACTTGGCTACTACGTAACAAATAATTTCCATCATCGTTGAAATTAGAGAGACTCAAATATAATCCAAAGATAACAAAACAAGAATAATGGAATAAATAGCCAAGAGGAAACACATGCCCTTATTCCTTTTCTTCAACTTTGACAATTTATTTATACTCAAAATAAGCAAGTTCAACCTTAACTAATAAGCACCTTGCTTCTGAAGCTCTTGTACCCACTTCTTAGCCCGTGCATATGACTCCTACAAATCAAAAGAAATAAATATTAAATAAAACCCCTGAGTAAGAAGAGAACAAAATATTCAAACACAACCACATTACCACACACTCCACCCCCACAAAACCAGATACAATCTTCAAAATCTTTCTTTCTTGAACTTGTGAAAACACATTTGCTGCATGTGAGTTGTTGAAAATCAAAATGAAAAAAAGCATATCGTTTAGCTCTATTTCATTGAGACTTTCATTTGCTTATTGAGAAATAGTTGCAAAGAACAAATATTTGATCTTTTGATCATATGCAACCAACTCATTAGCAAGACTTATCAGAATTGCACGCATCCATTAATTTTACATGCATATTTCTTATATATATAGGCTTGTACATGAATGGAGAAAGAATCATACAGCGTTGGTGATATCATAGACAATGATGGCAGCAGCAGCACCTCTGTAATACATTGGAGCCAAGCTATGGTATCTCTCTTGTCCAGCTGTGTCCCATATCTCAAACTTCAATGTTGCATCATTCACTGCAAGCGTTTGCGAGAAAAACGCTGCTCCTATGGTTGATTCCTATCACCAACATCATTAACCCCAATGTTAAAATAAACATTCAAAAAATACAAAAGCACCATCCCCCATTGTTCAGCATAAAAAATTATTGTCCAGCATTTTTTTATTGGTAAGTTACACAAGCATCCTGAAGGTTTTGAACCAACAATCTCACCCTCCATTCATCTTATAGGAGAAGGAAGTACCATTTGATCTTAGAGGTCAATGGCATAGTGTCTGTCCAACACTTGTAGGAAATTACATATTTCATTAACGATCCAGTAATATTATGGTGCAACTGAGTTGCTCAAAAACAACCCAACCTCAGCGCATAAAAAGCTTGTTTATGATCTTTTATTTAGAAACAAACCAAGCTCATTCCTTTTCTGAAGTTTGTTTGGTAAACAAGCCAAGTTCAAACAATTTTTTTTATTTTTTATGAACATATAGCTTGAAGATAAACATCAAAACTTAGGCTTGATATAAGCTCACATGTGAGGCTTGTGTACTTGATAGTTTAAAGACCCACAAAATATCTTAATGTCTGGTTCTAACTTACCAGGTACAGTGATCCTAATTTATTTACCAAATGCATGTGGTCCTTTAGGAAAAAAAGGTGGTCCTTACTCCTTGCTACCCTTTCTCATTGACAGTGATAAAACTTTCAAGGGCTTTATCAGCATATATGAGATTGGGGTTTTTAAGGTTTCTTTTAATACTTTTTTTCCTATATTGTTTAGATTTTCTGAGATTTGCACATAATACTCCCCCAGTAATATTTGGCTTGTAGTTAAATTTTAGCTTAGATAAGAATTTCTCTTCTTGGATCTTGCCAAGTATCTAACTTCAAAATTTTGAGAAGACAAGTA
Source organism: Quercus suber (assembly GCF_002906115.3). NCBI lineage: Eukaryota > Viridiplantae > Streptophyta > Magnoliopsida > Fagales > Fagaceae > Quercus > Quercus suber. Next base: position 230,802 of record NW_027069672.1, on the reverse strand, counting down.
TAATGTTAGGGATGTCAAGCGAAGCTTTTGACAAACTGATCTCAAGCATTGTTGAATTGTGGCCAAGCCAAGTTTGAACATGTTTATTATGCCTTTTCAAGTCCAAGCCAAGCTTGAACATTCAATACTCAACTCGGCATGGCTCAGCTCAATTACAGCCCTACAGCTAGCTAGGGCTATAACTGAGCCGCCAAGAAATGCATGTTCAAACATGGCTTGACAAAAGTAACACAGTGTTCAAACTCAACTCAAGCCTGTTAAAAATTCAAGTTGCTTGAACACAGTTTGGCTTGACTTAATCCATGTTAGTCCACTCAATTCCACAAACAAGCTTTGTACAGGTAAAAAAGAAGATGAATAGATTGCATTTAAAGAGCATAAAAGGTAAAAGTAATTATTTCCACATAAACAGCATTGTAAAGAAGTCGACCCAAGCCACATCCCTAGATATTTTGTAAGTTTTCTTGAAGCCATACCAAGGCTTATTAAGGTTCTTAAGTTCAGTCTAGGCCCGACTTGTTTATCCTCAGGCCTTATGCTCAAAAGCATGTTCATTAACAAGAAAATTAGCTTCAGCATAGCTCATGGTCTCTTTGATTTTAGTTAAAGATCCTAACGTATTTTCACCATCAGCGTATGCACAGCTTCTTTTTTTTGTGAGAAATGAGGGTATCCATACGTCTTTGAACACCTGACTACTCCCTCGGGTATGTGTAGTCCCCCCATCCCATTACAAAGATGAATCCCTTGGGGGTGGTCCCAAGATGCTAGCTAAAGGTTTCGAACCCAAGACCTTAGGAATATTATGGGGCCTTAGGAACCACTAAGCTAAAACCTTGGCTTTATGCACAGCCTTTTAAAGCCTCACATTTTTTCAGGTACAATTGCATCCTTATACTGTTTATTTTATAAAAAGCAAAATAAGCTCATCCAAATACACTCTCATTTAAGAAACCCCAAAATTAGGCTCAAGCTCAACCAAACATAAACAAGATGTTAAAAATTCAAGTTGCTTGAACACAGTTTGGCTTGACTTAATCCATGTTAGTCCACTCAATTCCACAAACAAGCTTTGTACAGGTAAAAAAGAAGATGAATAGATTGCATTTAAAGAGCATAAAAGGTAAAAGTAATTATTTCCACATAAACAGCATTGTAAAGAAGTCGACCCAAGCCACATCCCTAGATATTTTGTAAGTTTTCTTGAAGCCATACCAAGGCTTATTAAGGTTCTTAAGTTCAGTCTAGGCCCGACTTGTTTATCCTCAGGCCTTATGCTCAAAAGCATGTTCATTAACAAGAAAATTAGCTTCAGCATAGCTCATGGTCTCTTTGATTTTAGTTAAAGATCCTAACGTATTTTCACCATCAGCTTATGCACAGCTTCTTTTTTTTGTGAGAAATGAGGGTATCCATACGTCTTTGAACACCTGACTACTCCCTCGGGTATGTGTAGTCCCCCCATCCCATTACAAAGATGAATCCCTTGGGGGTGGTCCCAAGATGCTAGCTAAAGGTTTCGAACCCAAGACCTTAGGAATATTATGGGGCCTTAGGAACCACTAAGCTAAAACCTTGGCTTTATGCACAGCCTTTTAAAGCCTCACATTTTTTCAGGTACAATTGCATCCTTATACTGTTTATTTTATAAAAAGCAAAATAAGCTCATCCAAATACACTCTCATTTAAGAAACCCCAAAATTAGGCTCAAGCTCAACCAAACATAAACAAGGTTTTATACCTGTTTTTACAGGCCTACAACTACAACTAGTCCAACACATGGGATTTTGAATGGGAGGCAGAGTGGAGGAGACCGGGATAGAATTCAGGACCTACTCTTCCTCTGATATCATGTCAAATTACCAATTGTCCCAAATGCTTAAACTATTGAGATATGGTAAATTTATTCATTTATCCGCATACTTTTAACATATAAAATTAGGGACATAGATAGAATTCCACCTACATGGGCAAGTAGATGGCTTTTAAGGATTTCTTTTTCTTTCTTCTTTATGTTCTTCCTAAAAGATTTCTATCAAGCCAAGCAGGTCAAAGTTCCTATTTGTTTGTTGTTAACTAAAATTCATGATAACACTTTATATAGAAATTCACAGTGTAATTCTCCTACAGAAAAACATGTTGAATAGAAACAAACATACCCATTTGCTGAATTAGAGAAAACAAATAGTTAAATTAAATAAATAAATAAAATAAATAAATAAACCTGAAATTCAAGGAATTGGCCCTTGACAAAGCGCAAGACGAGGCTAGATTTACCAGCGCCCATGTCACCCAGCAAAACCTGAGAATTACGAGATCAAATCACAAACCCACCAAATTTTTTTTTTTAAAATAAAATGAAAGAAAGAATTGGAACCCTAGAGATTAGAGAGTAGAGAAGAAAGGGAAATTGGACTGACCAGCTTGGCGTTGTGAGTGTTGTGTGCGATTGTAGTAGTGGCCATGGAATGGAATGGAATCGACAGATACGAATAGAAAGAAAGAACAAAACAAAGAAACCTTTGTTTGTCTGTTTTTTTTTTTTTTTTTTTTTTTTTTTTTTTTTTTTTTTTTTTTTGAGTGAAAAGGAGAGAAAATTCTGAGTCTGAGTTGTGAATATTTGTAGCAGTTGGTTGTTTGGGGTTCAGCTCAGCTGGTTGGTTTTATTTTTTTGTTTCTGAATCAAACTGAGAGATCCACTTGACGCAAGTGACACGGTCTCGTACTTTTCTTTTCTTTTTTCTTTTTCTTTTTTGGGATTGAGTAATGTGATGCGCGGCTATCAATTTAGAAAGTTAGTTACACCTTGCAAAAATATTAAAAATCCCTTTAATATATTTAGATAAATTTTATTATTAAAAAATAAAAAATGTGGTTAAAATTGTAATTTAATAAATTTTAAAAACAAAAAAAATTAAAAATTAAAAAATTAAAAAAAAAAATTCTTAAAAATTAGTATAGTCTTTATTTAAATATATCTTACGCACGTTTAATACTTTTTTTTTTTTTTCTAAAAACTAACATACACTAAACCCAGTAGTTTACTCCATTTCAAATCTTAAATTTTAGTTTCTTAAAAATTTATTCCTGTGTAATCTCACTAGATAAATTCAAATTGAAAAATTACATTAAACTAAAATAATAATAATAAAAAGCTTCATCGCACATGCTTAGCGCATGTGATGAATCGAGTAATAATTAGTTTTTTGGATAAGGTAATGCTGGTGCTACATATAATTGTACAATTTGTGTTACAACTCATCAATGTGGCGAGTTGTGAGTGATAGAGGATAATACACAATAATTATAATGTTTTCTTTTAGAGAGCTTATTATTATAACTACAATAGTGTTTTTAAAACACAATATCAAAGGCGTGTATGTCATAATTTATAAAACTATTAATGTGTATTATTATTATTATTATTGTATGGACCTAATTTGAACTCTTGGCCCAAGAGGAGTATGGACTCAAGGCCAAATAGCCCAAAGTAATAAATTTGTAGTGAGCGGATTGAAGAACTGGGCTTTAGTGAATTACGCAACGAGCTAATAGATTTTAGTGATAAAAAGAAAAGATAATAGACGTTTTTTAAAGAAAGAACGTCCTCGGCCAAATCCAAAAAGACTGATTCTAGTACATTGCTTTCGAGATTTGATTACAAGTTTCATTCTAGACTGCTACAATATTTCTTTTCTTATTTTTCGATCTTCTTTCCTTCAGGGGTCTCTCATATTATATATCTCATTCCTAGTGATCTTGGCCCTCCATTTGTCAACCGTCCAAGCCACTACTCGAGTACCCGTCCCATCAAACACCCCTTCTGACTCTCTGTGAGTTGCGATGACCAAGGAAATACTGCTCAGAGGTCTTCTCCACTTAATGCGGCAAAAAAAGTAGCTGCAGTGCATTTAATGCGAAGGTAACACCTTTTCCTTAGATATTTTTGAGTTTCCTTCATTCTCGTGTGTTTATGAAACATGCCTCTAACACTGGTGCCTCTTTTGAGGTCATTTTCGTTGCTGAAATATGTATCGAAGCAATGTTTGTCGTGGCCGAGGAGATATTCCTCCTCGGACCGCCTTCTACTCCTTTCTTACTCATGAGGCACTGAGCTGGAATCTCTCAACTATTTGTCCCTCCTCGGACATTCCAACGTTCTCGGATAAGGCCCAAGGCCCAATATTCCATTTTGGGCCTTGTCCCTAATATAGTCCCTTAAAATTCCGGTTTTTCCCTCTCATCCGAGGAGAAAAAGTAGGGTTTTGATTTTCAAGAGATAAGACTATTTATTTCTCTGGCTTACACGTGTGGAAGTGCCATTTTCCGAACTTCATAACTGCTTCTGTCGCTTCGGGGTTCGCAAATCGCCATTTATTGCTCCAGGCGGCACCTTGTTCCCCACATCCAACAGTGAGCCGCACATCCTACGGTGGATATTTCTTCTTGAATTCTGAGCAGGATTACTCCCGCTCCTTTTTTCCCTCTATATAAAGCCTTGAGGGAGCTTGTTTTCCTCTTTACTTTACAAACTTTCAAATACTCTAGAGAATCCAGCGCTCTAACTCACAAAGTATTCTCAATTCCTAAGCCTCCATAGCTCTTTCCTTAGGAAATTTTCTAAGGATCATTTCTATAGGATCAGGATTAGCACACTTACTTTTGTAAGTTTCCGTCTCTCTAAACTCTCTCCCTTCTTGGCCAATCTCCTCAACCCTTTTAGTTGTTATTTCTTCACTCGCAAATTCCAGTTGCTTTTTCTAGAGTTGTCCAAATGGGTAGATTCGTGAGCATAGTAGACTCTCCTGCCAAAATAGAAGCCTTTAAAAATAGGTACCACATTCCCCAGGAAGTTGGCCTATGATATTGTTCCACAGAACAAATCGTGTCAAACAAAGAGGAAGGGGAGGTAATTATCCCCATCATAGCTTTCATAGAGGGAGGGATGACCCTTCCTATGGGTAGGATAACACGGGACTACCTTCTTAACCATAGGTTATGCCCTCATCAATGTGCACCTAACATGTTTAGGATTCTGGGCTGTGTCGATGCTCTTAACGAGCATCTTAGATTAGGACTTACCTAGCACGATGTGGTCCACCTATACGAATACCATTCATAAGCCGATGGGGGGTATTACCTCAAATCCAGGTCACCCATCATTAGGCTTATCTCGTGCCTCCCCAAATCTAACAAATGGATGAAGGATGATTACCTCATCGCTTTAGGGGCGTGGCATGATGGTCTCCATTGCCCAGTCCGAGAGGGAGTGCCAGGTGGGATACCTTAGAGTTAGGTTTTCTAGCATGAGACTTAGATTCTGTAGCCCTAACCATATCATTATTTATCTGTCATTCTACTGTCTTTTGATGAAAGAATTTGATTTTCTAACAGTGTTTTGCTTCTCGACTATGTTTGCAGATAAGAATTAAGTTGCTCCTCGGCTCAACCTTACCAGCGTTGCAGCTCTCAACTACCTGCTATGGTCAAAAAAATTTATGAGCGAGGACCGACAATTGCAGGCTGTCCATTTGATTCTAGATTTTGATCCTATTTCAAAGATTTTTCAAGAGGTTGGCCACGCTATCAAAGCTGGTGATCCTTGGATAAACCACATTGATGTGTCAAGGCCGGATTTCCTAGCCCGAGAGGACCTTTCCTCAATCATACTACCAGCTTATCAAATCCTTCCTCCACTCGTAATACCATTACAACAAGTCCCTCTCGGAGCAACAGCTACAGCAGAAGAGAAAATTGCCTTATCGCGCTTATCTTTGGAAGAAGAGATAGACTAGTTTCGCTTTAAAGGGGAGGAAAGAGTCCCAGAAAAGCCTGTGGAGCTTTTGGATTCCAAAACCAAGTTTGACAAGCTTTCCTTTGCTCGCCCACCGAGGTTAGTTGTCACTCGGATTGATTCAAGCAAAGAGGAAGAGGACGGAATGGACTTGAAGAGAAGATCTAGCCTGAAAGGTTTGATGGCCAACAGGAATAAATGGGGAACCTCGAAAGACGTCCCCCAAACCCTACCTCCTACCAATCTTCCCCCACCTTCTCCTCCTCTTGCTGACCTCGGATTGCCAGTCAATCCCAATTTAAAGAAAAAGAGACCAAGTCAGGACCTGAAGGAAGGTGAGGTAGCCCTTCAGAAGGGTTCCAAACAACAGAAAACAACCAAGGACCCTAAGGGCAAGAGGGCTTCCTTGGTGGATAGTAAGGATGAGGCTGAGGTACACCGGCAACAGTGTATTTGGACTCCTCGGATCGAGCTGGAGGGGGCTCCCATCCCTTGGGATGCTTCCATCTGGGAATCCCAGCGAGGGCATGCCAACCACCTTGCTTAGGCTTTAGAGTAGCCCCTTCTCCTCCCTAGGGATATGGAGGCTTTTCGGCGCACAAGGCTCCCTGATCTATTCATGTTGCTGAAGAGAGATCTTGCCATGGTAAACTATCTCCCCCCCTTCAAATGTTAAGAATCTCTTCCTTTCGCCATCATCATCACCATTTTCGTTTTTATTTTCATTTCATTTTTTTTTAATTTCCTTTATCGTTTTTATGTAGGTCACACAGCAAGCTTATATTTCTGAGGAATGGGTTCGAAATGCCCATAATAAAGCTGAAGTCGAGAGTAATTCCTAGCGCGAGGTGGAGAAGGCTCTCAGAACCTTGAAGGAGGAGCACACGGCATTGGGCAATAAGTTAAAAGAGATGGATAACGATCGCAAGAGTGCCCTAACCGGCCCGAAGACAGCTGAAGCCTAAGCCGAGGATTAGCATAAGTAGCTCTACTCCACCGAGATAAACTTGGCCACCCAAAACAATTGGTTCTGGACCTTAGGGTCAAGCTGTAGAGGGTCAAAGAGGCAGCTCGGGTGGCCAAGAAAGCTGCTAATGCTACAGTGATCGCGTCCTACGAGTGCAAGGTGGAGGAGATGGAAAAGAGGCTGGCCGAGGAGGTAGCCGAGATGTGCAGGGACTACTGTACTGAGTCCTGGATGAAGGCGCTTAACAATGTGGGGGTCCCTGTTGACTCCAAGTTGAGGAAGGCTGGGAGTGTATTTTTCCCAGAACACATCCGGGAAGTTCCAGCTGACCTCCCTCCGACTACTATTTTACCCCTCCCTCCTCTTGAGCTGGTCTCCAACACCTAGAACCTTGTTTTAGATGTTGAGATCCCCTCAGGAGCAGTTGGGAAGGGTAAGGAGGTCCTACCCTTGGCCAAAGATATTCCTTCCAAGGATACCCTTTCCATCAAGGATTTGGTCTCCCAAGCCAAGGCAGCCAAGTCAAAGTTTGATACTAAAGATGCCAAGCTCAAGGACACTAATCCCAAGAAAGGCTCTCAACCCGCACAAAAGTAGTTGTAGGATCTTTTTTTTTTTTTTTTTTTTGTGGTCGCATTGTTGCCCTTTTTTTGTTGTGGTTTCTGCCAACGTATGTAATGTAACTACTTTTGATTAATGAATGGGCTTTTCTCTTAGTCTCTTGTGTCTTTACTTTTCATACTTTCGAGCTTATTGTTATTACGAATAAATTTGACCTGTTGCCACTTCAGTTTTAACAAGCACTAACAACAATACCTTGCCACTAGTGTAAGTAATTTGACTAGGTACCAACAATAAATCATTTACTCTACATTTACATTGTGAGTTGCTTCTTCCGTGATGAGGGTCTAACCAAATAAAGACAAGTAGTAAACTTATATTTGGATGAATAATTATGGATTTTAGCTTACCTAGGACCATCAATCCGAGGAGTTGGCTGTATCCTTTAAATCTGTGTTGACGCTTAATGATTAAGTCTTAGTTTAGACCCTTATAAAAGTTATCATTTGTGCTACCCTCCCCACGTCATCTGGTCCGAGGACTTCAGGCACGATTGAGTTTCAGCTTAAACACTTATAAAAGTTTCATTATGTTAACCTCCCCACATCATCTCTGGTCCGAGGACTTCAAGCATGACTGAGTTTCAGCTTAAACACTTATAAAAGTTTCATTATGTTAACCTCCCCACATCATCTAGTTCGAGGACTTCATGCATGATTGAGTTTCAGCTTAAACACTTATAAAAGTTTCATTGTGTTAACCTCCCCACATCATCTAGTCCGAGGACTTCAGGCATGACTGAGTTTCAGCTTAAACACTTATAAAAGTTTCATTGTGTTAACCTCCCCACATCATCTGGTCCGAGGACTTCAGGCACGATTGAGTTTCAACTTAAACACTTATAAAAGTTTCATTGTGTAAACCTCCCCACATCATCTGGTCCGAGCACTTCAGGCATGACTAAGTTTCAACTTAAATACTTATAAAAGTTTCATTGTGTTAACCTCTTCACATCATCTAGTCCGAGGACTTCAAGTATGATTGAGTTTCAGCTTAAACACTTATAAAAGTTTTATTCTGTTAACCTTCCTGCATCATCTGGTCCGAGGACTTCATGCATGATTGAGTTTCAGTTTAAGCACTTATAAAAGTTTCATTATGTTAACCTCCCCATATCATCTGGTCCGAGAACTTCAGGCATGATTGAGCTTCGGTTTAAACATTTATAAAAGTTTCATTGCGTGTCAATTTCTCCATAGCATATGGTTAGAGAACTTCAAGCATGACTATGGTTTTGTTTGAACACTTACAAATATTGAATAATGAGAGATATAATGCATTTAATAAATGAAGATATTGGTAGAAGAAACTTTCATTATTAATAATAATATTTTTTTAGGTTGTTTACATTCCACGAGTATGGTATTGCATGTTCATCTAAATCTTCCAGAAAATAGGCTCTTATACCAGCTACCGAGGTGATGCGATATGATCCTTCTCAATTGGGTCCTAACTTTCCCCACGTCGGATTCTTTGCAGTACCCAAAACTTTTCTCAACACCAGATCACCAACTGCTAATGGTCTCAGTTTTATGTTGGCATCATAACCCTGCTTGAGTTTGTGTTGGTAGTATGCCAATTTAACCATTGCATTTTTCCTTTTCTCTTCAATCAAGTCTAAGCTCTTCTCCAGTAGCCCATTGTTACTGCTTAGATTGAATGAGCTAGTCTTTAACGTTGAGAAGCCAGTCTCCAGAGGGATAATAGCCTCAGCTCCATAAGTCATCGAGAAGGGGGTTTCTCCGGTGGATCTGCGAGGCGTGGTTCGGTATGTCCAGAGGACGTGCGGTAGCTCTTCTACCCATTTTCCTTCGCATCATCCAACCTCTTTTTAAGTCCATTCACTATGACATTGTTGACAGCCTTAACTTGTCCATTCCCTTAGGGATAAGCTAGGGTGGAATACATATTCATAATTCCCAACTCAAAGCAATACCTCCTGAAGGATTTGCTATCAAACTGAAGGCTGTTGTCCGAGATGAAGGCATTAGGGACCCCGAACCGGGTGACAATGTTTTTCCAAACAAACTTCTTGGCGTCCACGGCCCTGATATTTGCCAGGGACTCGCCCTCCACCCACTTGGTGAAGTAGTCTGTGCTGATTAGCAGATATCTTTTGTTTCCTATTACTTTGGGGAAAGGGCCTACAATGTCTAAGCCTAATTGTGCAAACGGCCAATGGCTGGATAGGGAGTTAAGGACTTCTCCTGGTTGGTGTATGTTTGGCGCGAACTTTGACATTAGTCACACTTTTTTACATATTCATGTGCTTTCTTTTGCATGTTCGGCCATCAGTAGCCTTGAGTGATGGCTCTATGTGCCAAAGATCTACCTCTAGTGTGGCTTTTACAAATTCCCTTATGTAATTCTTCGAGGACTAATTCCATTGCCTCGAGGTGTACGCACAGTAGGTATGGCCCAGAAAAGGACTGTTTGTACAATTTTTGATCCTCGGACAACCAGAACTGAGGAGTTTTTCTTCGCACTTTATCAGCCTCGGACTTCTCTTCGGGCAGGATATCCTCCTTTAAGAACAATACAATGGGGTCCATCCAGCTAAGCCCCATTCTAACTTGGTGGACGTGAATCGCCTCTCTGTACATCTCTACAGGCTTGCATAAGTCTTCTACAAGGATGACACGAGGTAAGTTTTATGCCGAGGAGGTGGCAAGTGTGGCTAGGGAATCAGCATGGGTATTTCCACTCTGGGGAATATGTAACAGATTGATGGATTCGAAGCTTTTCTGCAAGTATCGAACCTGGCTTAAGTACCCTTGCATTCTCTCATCCCTTGCTTCAAACTCCCCTTTCACTTGGCCGAATACCAATCTGGAGTCCGAGAATATCTTTATTGCTTTTCTGCCCATTCTTTAAACCATGGTCATTCCCATTAGCAGAGCCTCATACTCAGCCTCGTTATTGGTGGTCGAGAACCCCAATCTTAACAATTTCTCGATGGTCATCTTCTTGGGGGATACTAGTACTAACCCTACACCAAAACCTTTCTGAGTTGCTACATTATTAACGTACACTTCCCAGGATAGGGGGCCTTATTGGGAGATCATGCCAACCGATTTTTCATCCATGGACTGCGTTTCCGTTTCTTCTTCTAATGGGGATTCAACAGACTCAACTACCAGATCCGAGAGGATTTCTCCCTTAACAGAAGTGCTAGGCATGTATTTGATGTCAAAAGCCCCTAGGATCGTGGCCCATTTAGCAATCTTTCCTGTGTAATCGGTGCTCCGGAGCAGAGCTCTAAGCGGAAGCTGAGTTAGGACAATGACCTTGTGTGCCTGAAAGTAATGGGGGAGTTTGCGTGTAGCATGCACCATTGCCAGAATAGCTTTTTCCAGTGGCAGATAGCGGATCTCGGCTTCATATAGTGACCTGCTCACATAATAAACTGGCCTTTGTGTGTCGCCATCAACTTGTATCAGGACCAGGCTTATAGCATGAGGGGCCATAACAATATAAGCTAATAGGACTTCATCAACCTCAGGGCTAGACATGATAGGAGGCCGAGAGAGATAATCTTTAAGCTGCTGGAAGGCCATGGCACACTCCTCGGTCCACTCAAACCCCTTCCATTTATTCATTAGTAGGAAGAAAGGTCGGCACCTATCTGCTGACCGAGAGATAAATCGGTTCAGGGTAGCAGTCATTCCGATCAGTTTCTAAACTTCCTTGGGATTCCAAGGTAGTTGTAAATTGTTGATTGCTTTAATCTGATCAAGGTTAACTTCAATTCTCCTATGGGTTACCATGTAACCCATAAATTTTCCTGATCCCACACCAAAGGAACATTTAGAAGTGTCTCGGTGCAATTTGTGTCTCCTCAGGACTTCAAAAATGCTCTCGAGGTCTCTTAAGTGCTTGAACATTACCTTGCTTTTTACCATCATGTCATCTATATAGACCTCAATGCTCTTGCCCAACTGCGGTTCAAACATCCTAGTCATCATCCTTTAATAGGTGGCCCCTACATTCTTCAGACCGAATGGCATTACTTTGTAGTGGTAATGCCGGTGGGAGTGACGAAAGCAGTCTTTTCTTGATCTTCCAGGGTGAGCAGTATTTGGTGGTATTCCTGAAAGGCATATAGGAAGCTTATTCGGGGATGGCCTACAATTGCATCCACTAGTTGGTCTATCTTGGGCATAGGGATTTGGGTAAGCCTTGTTCAAGTCTGTGAAGTTCACACACACGTGCTACTTCCCGCTCTTCTTCTTTACTACCATAGTATTGGCTAACCACTTAGGGTAGAATACCTCTTTGATAGCCCTCGCCTGCTTAAGCTTCTTTACCTCATCTTTGACAGCTTTAGAGTGGTCCCTGGAGGAGCGCCTAGGAGGTTGCTTCTTGAGAGTGACAGTGGGATTAACGTTTAGAGGATGACAGATGAAGCTCGAGTCAACCCCTAGGGCCTCGTAAGCATTCCAGGCGAACACGTCAACATTTCTTCTAAGAAACTCCAACAGCCCTTCCTTTTCTAGAGTGGGTAACTGAACCCCGATCTGAAAGAACTTCTCCGGATCATCACCAATAACAACCTTTACCAAGTCCTCACACTTCGCCTCATCGGCTGGCCCATCGATAGCCAATGTCGGAGCTCTTAATTGCTATAAGCCTTCTTTGGTATGGGCCGAGGACTCGGCCTTGGGCCGATGCCGGATGGCGGCCACCAGGCATTGTCTAGCCGCGGATTAACTCTCAATAATCTCTTCAATCTAATCTCCTGATGGGTATTTCATTTTCTGGTGCAGGGTAGAAGAGACAACCCCCAAAGCATGAAGCTAGGGCCTGCCCACAATGGCGGTGTAGGGGGAATATGCGTCCACCACAATGAAGTCCACTTCCATTACTTCTGAGCCAGTCTGTATAGGTAGTCTGATCTAACCCCTCAGAATGACAACCTTCCCATCAAAACTTATTAGAGGAAAACTGTAGGCTGTTAGGTCCTCGGGTCTTAGGTTCAGCCCCTTGTACAAATCGAGGTACATGATCTCGGCGCCACTGCCCTGATCCACCATTACCCTCTTCACGTCATAGCCCCAAATCTTGAGCGTGACAACTAGAGCATCATCGTGGGGCTGTATGGTTCCAACCTTATCTTCCTCCACAAAGCTCAATGCTAGTTGGGTGTTAACCTTAGCCTTCTTTGGCTTAGAATTTGAGTCCTCGGTGGGTAGCCAAGCAACATTCATTATCCTTGAGGGATAGGACCCGGTCCTCCCTGGAGCGGCAAAGATAACATTTATAGTGCCCAAAGGAAGTCTCATAGGGGCATCTCTCCGTGGTTCTTGGCTGGTCTGGTTCCCCTAGCCACTGGAATGGTGTAAGAAGTTCTTCAATTTTCCTTCTCGAACCAGCTGGTCCAAGTAGTCCCATAAGTTCCTACAGTCTTCGGTGGCATGTCCAGGCTCTTAGTGGTACTGGCAGTAAAGGTTTTGGTTGCGCCTTGTAGGATTTCCTGCCATCTTATTTGGTCATTTAAAGAATGGCTTATGCTTAATCTTCTCCAAAACTTGTTATACCACTTCTTGGAACACAGCATTGATCGCCTGAGTACTAGCAGATATCGACTGCCCAGCAAAATCTCTTCATGGCCGGTTGTTACTGTATCGGTCCGACCTGAAATCCCTTCTCTCTTGAGGGAAAACCTTCTCCTTTCCTTTCCCTTACAGCTGGTCTTCTTCGACCCTCTTATACTTGTCAATCCAAGCTGGCGTATACTGGTAACTAGTTTCCTAGTCAATGATTTCCTTAGGCCATGCTCGGCAGGTAGTCCAAGCTTGAAAGTGCTGACGGCAACATTGTCAAAGTCATCATCGATCTCGTTGAACATCTCCCAATATCTATCCGAATATGTTTTTAGAGTTTCCCCTTCCCTCATGGACAAAGACAGTAAGGAGGCTAGAGGTTGAGGGACCCTACTGTATGTTATAAAGCGAGCCCCAAACGCTTGAGTGAGCTCCTTGAAGGAATCAATGGAACCTGCCCTCAAACCGTCAAACCACCTCATCGCCATAGGTCCCAAGCTGGAAGGGAAGACTTTGCACATCAGGGCCTCATTTTTTGTGTGCACTGTCATCCTCTGGTTGAAGTGGCTCACATGCTCCATGAGGTCTATTCAACCATTGTAGATGGTGAATGTCGGTTGGTGGAAACGTCGGGGAAGCATCGTCGCTTCAATCTTATGCGTGAAGGGCGACTTGGAAATTTGGTTCAATGCCCTGCTCATAGCGTCATTTCCTAGACCTTTGCGAGGTGGACTCTTACGCCTACGTTTATGGTGGCACTCCTCATTATAGGAGAAAGACTCACTGGTTGGGGTCCTCGACCTCTGCCTATAACTAGCATCCTTTCTATCATCAGAGGAAGCGTCGGAGCTGGAAGGAGTTCGTTTTCGTTGTACATGGCGCAGCTTTCTCTTTAGCTGGTCAATTTCCAGTTACAGGGCTCTGGTACTTTCCTCATGGGAGAGATGGCTCTTACCCCGTGAGTGACTCCTACCAGATTGGACAGTATGCACGCTTCCCTCGCGGTCCTTTCTACGCTCGAGGTTGACGAAATGATTTTCACGTTGGGATCCTATGAATTCTGCCTATTGTGGACCTGAACCTACCATTGTTAGTCATTGCACTCACTATTATACAAGTTCTTCCCACAGACGGCGCCAATTGTATGGACCTAATTTGAACTCTTGGCCCAAGAGGAGTATGGACTCGAGCCCAAATAGCCCTGTGAGAAACCGCACCCCCGGCCCGCTTTTTTATGAGTTGTTGGGCCAAATCCACGTAAATGGGTGGAGTCGTGTTATTACCTCTCAAAATGGAGGTTCGACTAGTTATATCTTTCCCTTTAGATTAAGGGTTTTACAATGGAGTCGCTACTTATTTAATTATTGGGATAAATAAAAAACCCAAAATTAAAAAATTCTCATTTTATTAATTTGAAATTTGAATTTACATTGATCATAGGAAAATTACATGGTTTTGGTCTTAGATATAATCTAAGATAAAGTACATGGCTTTGTTTCCTAGTTACAATCTAAAAATTGGATAAGCATTTGATTTACTAACCCTTGATCTAAGTTCAGAGGCTATGTTACAAGGTGGGAAGGTGTTAGGCACCCACCTTGTCCGATAAAACTGATCTTCTAGACTATGGTGGCTAACAATCATATCATACCATCCAATATGTCAATCAATTTACATGTTGAATTTAATGTGTGTGTATGTGATAAACCCTAATTCAATTTATTAAACATTGCATTTGGATTGAAAAATAAAATTCTAGTGAATGTGTGTGGACGGTGATAACCTAGATTCAAGGATTTGAAAGAATTATGAAACAAACATGTTTTTCATATTTTTGATGTAAATTTAAGATCAAAACTAGTGATATGCCTGAACATGTGATGAACAACCAAAAACATGTAAAGAACGCATAAGAACATTTAAGAACATTCAAACATATTCAAGAGAATTTAAATAATCATTATCATGCTTTAATCCTAAATTCTCATCATGGCAATACAATAAACAAGTTAAGAAAATGGATTATACCTTCATGCAAGATCCATACGATGGAGGAGGAGACTCTTGGTAGAGGTCCTAAAGGTGAAGAAAAGAAGAACTAAGAGAGGGAGAGTGAGTCTCACTCAATACCTTAAGTCTCAGGAAGACCAAGATATGATAAGACTACTCAACTTCACTAGAACTCAAGAGGGGAGAAGAGAGGGGGTTTTTTGGGGTCCTGGAATGAAGGAGAGAGAGAGTTTATATAGTAGTGGTGGAGGAAATATGAATGGAAGGTCATTAATGAGGGTTGACAAAGAATCATGAACCTAGACCTCATTTTAGTTTTGGGAAAAATCTGGTGCATTAAATGTAAAGATTGATGGGAGTGAGGAGCAAGCTAAAATTCGGTTTTCCCGTAGCTGCTGTAACAGCCTGTAGAGCCAATTTCGAAAAATCATATCTGACTCGATTCTGATCGGAATTGTCTCATTCTTATACTCAAATTGAAGCCCTGGATGTCTAGTTTCTGAGAAAATTAACCTTATTCACAGATTCAAAATATTTTGAGAGATATCGATGAAATGGTGAGCAGAAGTCATTTGTTAGAAAATGGTTTCAGTACAATTAACATTAATAGGTCCCAAATTAGTTTCCAATTAACATTAAATGACTCCAATCACTCCCATTTCAGACTTAATTGGTTCCAAATTTACTCTAATTAAAAGATAATTGCACAAATTACTCATTGAATAAGTAATGTTTAATTATCTAATTAATTAGGTGTATGCAACCCACCATAAAATGTAGTCCTAACCAATCAAATTATGACACGTCATTGATCTCAAATTGATTACACTTATAACCAATTGAAATCAATTGTTTATAATCACATATAGTAGGACTAAATTTGGGATAGTGCATCTCAGCCATTAAAACTTGATTTGATGATAACTTTCAATCTGGTAGTCCGATTAAGGCTTATGACCAGTCAGTTTGATCGTTACAACATCAAGATCATTTTAGTGAAATGAGATTAAGGATCTAATGGTCAGAATCAAGATGAATATTTTCAAGGCAAAATTACCCTTTACCCTCCATGTGAGGTTAAATACGGGTTGCAAAATGGGGTGTCAACAAGCCCAAAGCAATAAATTTGTAAAGAGCGAATTGAAGAACTAGGCTTTAGTGAATTATGCAATGAGCTAATAGATTACAAGTTTTGTTCTAGACAGCTACAGTATTTCTTTCCTTATTTTTCGATCCTCTTTCCTTCAGGGGTTTCTCACATTATATATTTCATTCCTGGTGATCTTGGCCCTCCATTTGTCAACCATCCAAGCCATTACTTGAGTACCCATCCTATCAGACACCCCTTCTTGCTCTCTATGAGTTGCAGTGACCAAGGAAACACTGTTCAGAGGTCTTCTCCACATAAATGCAGCCAGAAAAGTAGCTGTAGTGCATTTAATGCGGAGGTAGCACCTTTTCCGTATATATTTTTGGGTTCCCTTCCTTCTCGTATATTTATGAAACATGCCTATGACACTAGTGCCTCTATTGAGATTATTTTCGTTGCTGAAATATGTATCGGAGCAATGTTTGTCGTGGCTCCTCGGACCTCCTTCTACTCCTTTCTTACTCATGAGGCACTGAGTGAGAATCTCTCAGCTATTTGTCCCTCCTCGGACATTCCAACGTTCTCGAATAAAACCCAATATACTGTTTTGGGCCTTGTCCCTACAATTGTTATTATTATTATTTAAACAAGTTATATGACTCAATAAAAGATTCATCATGCAACTAAAACTACATATTGATTGTCTTTAATTGTAACATAATAAGTTGGAACAAGATAACTTTTAGTATATTTGAAACCAAATGTTTTTCAGGTTCAATATACTTAGGGAGACTCATATCAACTTATAGAGACTCTACAACATATAACACCAAATTCCTTGATAAAAAAAAAAATGCTAGGACCACAATTTGCCTACATAACGAGTTGTGAGTGATGCAGTAAAAATGTTTGATTTACAACTCTATCACTCACAGCTCGCCAAGTTGTAGCAAAGTTGTAGTTATAGCATTAATGTTTTAATGATAATAAGTGGGTAAAAAAACCACAATCTTGGACCCAGCCACCCAGGAGGCATGCCATATATCATTACTCTTTGTGGCATTCACGAATTATTTTGTTTATGATCTTCATTCTTATTTCGGTCAACCTAATGTTAGTCTTGTCACAATAGTTGATCTATGCACTTAGTTAATTTATGATATTTATCATTATTGTATTGGTAATGAGAAACTTATACAACTTGAATTTATAAGAAAGTCATCTAAGTAACTGCGAAAACTTTTGGAATTTGTCAAAAAACAAATTGGATCTTACTGCAAACTTGTTTGCTGGTCTTAAAGAAATTTTTGGGTAATTAGTGGGGTACATGGGTAATTTTAAGAATAAGAGGAATGGAGGAAACCCATAGGTATAGTCCATACTCCATAGAACATCTCAGAAACCTCCAAGGCAGATTATCATTATATTACTTAAATACTGGATAAAGGTCTTTTTCTTTCATAACTAGAAAAACAAGAAATGAACATGCATATATGGAAATTTACTCCCATATCTCTTTTCCCCTTTCGGAAGCAAAACCTTTGTCACCACAGAAAGCTGTTTTCTTGTAGCATTAAAAAAAAAAAAAATACAACCTACTATTATTTATTAAATATGTGGATTGTGGATGTTTTACATCCTTGAGATCTGGAGGGGAACTGAATCTTTGAGGATTTCATCCCTAATAGAGCCTAATGGAAACATCTCTATGTCACCGAGTTTCTTTAAGAGAAGCTTCTGACAGTTTTCCGCAGCCATAACTCCGGCGGAGTAAGCTCCATGTACAGATCCCTGGTTTTCAAGACTAACTGCTTCCCCCCCAAAGAAAAGATTACCCAAGGGTGCTCGAAGCCGCTCATATACATCTTCAGGCATTCCAACCAAGTCATATGAGTAAGAGCCAAGAGAGTTTGGGTCTGTTCCCCAACGAGTTACAAGATACTGAACCTGTTTCAGAAGACAGATCAAACATTAGCTTTGAGGCATTGGAATTAAAAATCGATTCTAGGTTTCTTATCAAAAATATGCAGTATCTAGGACACTCAAGATATAGTAAGCAGGTCAATCAACCATCGAAATTTCTCAGTCACCAAACCATATATTTCAATGAGACAGAATGGGTAGAACAATACATAAATTGGCTGAAAGCAGAACAAATACATGAACATAATGAACTAACCGGCTCAGTTGCATCAGGAAACATTTTCTTTAGTTGTGACATCACGAAATCTACAGTAGACTCATTAGACAGCTTCTCAAGGTCATATGCAAACCTTCCAGCAGCCATGTAGACAAGAACCGGATGGCCTGTTGCCTTGTGAAGATTGAGAAAATAACCACAGGCATAAGAATTTGGTGCAACAACACCTAAAAATTCCACATTTGGCCAAAACACTTTATTGAATCGTAGGGCAATCTTATTTTCATTTCCCACACCAAGATCCGAAATTGCGGCAACCTTCCAATCGGGCAATTTTGGCTCGAACTCAATAAATTTGGCTTTGAGAATCCCAAGGGGCACTGTTAAAATAGCAGCATCTGCAACAAAACTTGTCCCATCCTCAACTGTGACCATCACCTTATTACACCCGCTGGATATCTTTGTAACCCTACTCAACAGATTAGAACAAGAAAAACTTTAATACAGCTTATTTTTCTTATTCACATAAGCAATGTTACATAGAGGTAATTTAGTTGAACAGGATCTGTTATACATGCAATGCAATATAAAACAAGAATAAATTTACAAATCTCAGGGTCAAAACTGAATATTGGCTGCATGCAAAGTTAACCACACAATTTGGGGAGCAAAGTTTTTGTTTCTTTGTATAGGGTGGGGGGGGGGGGGGGGTTTAGAAAAATCTGAGCTTAGTAAGTTGCACAGGATCTGTTATATATGCGAGCAATATAAAACAATTATAAATCTACAAAATCTTAGGGTCAAAACTGAATATTGGTTGCATGCAAAGTTAACCACAGAATTTGGGGAGACAATTTTTCATTTGTTTGTTTAGGGTGGGGGGTTAGAAAAATCTGAACTTAGTAATGCTGGTAAAAACTTGATTAATAGGTTCGCCACATAATAAAAACTGTAATCTATTAATGAAATCTGAGCACCTGCTGTACGTCTAGCTAGGATAAAATCTCTTGCCATCATACCAACAACCTAGGATTAAATTACCTTCCTCAAGGACAGTGTCTAATGGAAGGGAAGGAATGTCCTCCAATACCATAGCCAGTAAGCTTTAGAGGCCTTCAACCACTTTAATGTATGACTTGGGGCTGCCAAATTGTATAGGTTGCTAACAATAATCTGATTGTAGTAGCTCAATTTTCCAAATCCCCCCCCCCACCCCCTTGTTTTTGTGTTTTGTGTTCTTGGCATGTTTTCTACGCATCATTTAAATATGTAAATGAATTTGAGTCATCTAGGAAAATGAAAACAATACCGGTGATTCAACCGTATATCAATATCTTTTGCAAGAGCCTTTATTATGGGGTCATAACCTTGCACCATAAGCCCATGACCACCAGAAAGAACATGTTCCTGTACATCAAGGAATAACCTTGACTGTGTAAGCAATAAAATGATGGTAAAGTAACTTAAAAATAGCGGTTACCAGTCACCCCTGGCCCAACACACAAATTTCATCAAATTGACATACATGTATATAACAAAATAATATTTATTAAAAAGTGTATCTTCTTGTTTTAGAGAGAGAGAGTAAAAAATTCTAAGAAAATTTATTTCCCAAGGGAATGGTTTTTCAAACATCATCTAACAGCTGCCATGAAGTACTTTATATAATTTGGAGATCTCTCCTTATACTTGGGAGTCAAGCTACAATCTCTCCTAAGGAGTTTAATTAGTATAACACACATGATTATCCCTAAGAATCTGAAGGACAGAATTTTCTAAAAAATAAATAATATTATACTAGGAAGTTCAGTTTAGATTTTTAAGAACAGAAAGTTCAGTGTCCTATACACACTTATTCAATTTCTATAACACAACAACTAATGTCACTCATTATCAGATTGCCACCCAGCTATATCCTACGAAGCATGGACACAACCTTATGAAGATTGTGACAAAGATGTATTTCAAAACCCATATTCTTTGCCATAACTAAATCTTGGGTACTTCAACAGCCATCTGAAAATCACTAACTTTACTTTTCAGTGGCAGATTTACTTAGCATGGGTAACTGCACTTCATACCCATATTATGTGTTCCCTTTAGAATGTTATACAATTGATATTTAATTAGCAATTTATTATCCTACTTTCTTCTCATTTACAACACTTCAAATCATTGCCTGTGTTATCTATGGTGTCATTCAATAGGTGTGCAGCCAAAGAACTATTAACTGTAAAAGATCAGATACAGCACTTGCCTGATCCCAGCTTTGCAAGGATATCATATCAGCATCTGCTGCAAACCAAGCTTCCAATCTACATAAGTACCACTGCAACACTTCATGGGCAAGTCCTTCTTGTCTATATAAAATGGAAGGTATATCAGTGACACTTAACAGATTTAACAGTTGCAACAAAACTATAAGTCATGTATATTCTATGTCCAGCTTCCGTACCTTAATTCTGGAAGCCTATCCAACACAATTGAAATTGCTTGAAGAACAGACAAGTCATCAGTATGTTCATCCCTTACTTTCCCTGTCTGAAGTGAAAACAGAGAACCAAATACTTTGTAAAATGCCACAAAGAATAACACAATTATGGGAAAAAAAAGATCCAGCCAGAAACTTTAAATAAGGTTTAGAGAGAAGGAGAGAATAGAGTTGTTCCAGCCCAGAACATAGAAAAAAAGGTTCTACCTCTTCGAGAATCCTCTTAAATGTTTCTCCAACTTCAATGACCATCTGTTGAGGAACTTGATGGCCATCCATATCATAGAGTGTATAGCTGAAAGGATCAAATCCAGATCTTCAAGTCAATAGTTCAGACAGAACACACATTAAACTTTAATTATAAAAAGCAATATTATAGTTTTATGTGCAATACAATAGAAATGTGACCTATGAAAAAACTGAACCAGAGGGGTGTATTGTCTGTACCTTGAAGATAACAACAGCAAAAACCGTTTTCTCCGTATCTATCTTTTTACTTATTATAATGTTCATTTATTCATTATATAATAAAGGTAACTATCTAACTTCTAATGTCATGAGAGGGATTTGGCTAAGCCCCAAATCACCTGGGCTATGGGCTCTATCTACTGCCTTTCACTTTAAGGTTGTTACAAATCTTAAATACATGAGAAAAAAGGGCGCATCATATATGAAATCATGTAAAAAAATGATCAATGAAAATCATAGCTCTAAAGGATTATGATAGCCAAAAAGCATTAGGACACACGCCTTTAATCTTAAGAGTTATAAGCTGTGCACCATTTACAGATGCACATATATTGTAAGATGCATAGTAGAATACCAATGTTAAGCAATGAAATGATTACCTTTCCAAATCATGGTCATACAACACAGAGTTGTCACCACTTGTACGATATAACGTAAGCCCTAGACCACGAATCAGCGGAGCCAATGGATTCTCATTGCAAACACCATGTAGCCTGCATGATATTTATAAGAATTAATATGGCATCTATCTTATGATTCTTCAGATGTACAGGTTAAAGCACGCACAGTACAAACTATAAGAGAAGGCACCCTCTATTTGAACACGGGAAATTCTATTAATTAAAAATTCCTATTGTTTGAGATCCAGTATTTTCTGAGGGTCAATAAGTGAAGCAAATTCAATGGAACTCTTCCCTATGCAATGGATAACAGAATCCAACCTAGCAGCAGGGAGTTAGTGGTAAGGCAGATACTGGTGTGCAAAGATAGTCCATAAAAACCACTGACAAGAAGGCAAGTAAACTGGAAATGCTCCCCATGTTCACACTGCAAACATTGATTTTTAAAATTTTCTTTGCATAACTGCTCAACCCATTTGTGTTTAGTGTTTACAACAGCAAAATCACTAAAGTTATCAACAAAGTAATAAGTGAACTTGCCATGATGCTCCCAGATCTACTGGACAACCAAATGAGTGGTCAGTATGAATACGACCACCAAGTCTATCCCTTGATTCCAGCAAGATCACCTGAATAACATGATGATGACAAAACATTTTAGAAATCAAAACAACCTATTGTCTATCACATATATGGGGAAAAAAAATTCTAATGCATTAGATATGATCACCTTAAATGACGCATCATAGAGGGTTCGTGCAGCAGCAACCCCTGATATACCCCCACCAATAACAATAACTGACGGTAGCGAATCCTGTTCCCTCTGAACATGGGGGACAATTTTGCCTAGTCATCATGCATATACAAATCAGCAAAGGCATACATTTTTCTAAGGGAATGAAACAACTCAACAAAGCTACCAGAGTTACCCTCATTATAGAAAAAGATAAATCAGTAATTAAATATTTGAGCTAATGAAGACACCCCTCTGTCAATCAAGGTATTGTTCAAATATTTCAAAAATAGCAAATCTGTCTCAGCATACATTTCACATTTGAGGCATTGAACTGAATCAAGATGGACAATCGAGGGTAAGTACCCCAAGTTTTGGGCGTTGTCCCTAATACAGTGGGGGTTCATTATTCAAATTTAAATTTTCAAGTGACAAAAAAAAAAAAAAAAAAAATTCATAGCCAGTGCACAAAAGCTCCCACTTTTGAGGGATATGAGAGAGGCGATTGGTAGCCAGCCTTACCCATATCAAGTGACAAAAAAGAAAAAGAGAAATTTTTATTTTTAATAATTCCATCTCACACAATACAATATTAGAGATCGAGCAAGTGCCTTCCACAAAAAGCGACCATGAATCAGCCTCTTCAATTAATTAATTAAAAGTAAGACTACCTACTATGATGATAGATCCCGCAAAATTGAGAGCTTTGTGGACCTTCTTATCTTTTTTTTTTAAATCCACATTTAAACCCTTAAAATTTGAGTTCAAATACTAATGTAGGAGGAAAATTGAGGTCGTCCCCTAAACTTGAATGCATCAAAGTTTATAACATTGATAGCTTTCAGGTTAACCGATCCACGCGTATAATAGCAAAAGTATATATGTTAATCCAGATTAAGACCCACTTGAGTCCTTAGAACAAAAATCTTTTTTTTTTTTTTTTAAAATCCAATCCTATAATTGTTAAATAACATGAATCAATCATTCCAATAGATATAAAAAAAACAAAGGAATATATATACTGACCGTCAAGCAGATTGTTGGAGAATAATTCCTTGGAATCCATTAACGAGAGAGAGAGAGAGAGAGAGAGAGAGAGAGAAGGAGGAAGAAGAATTTGGAAAGAAGAGAGAATAAGAATTGGTTGGGAAAAAACAATTGGTGAGAGAGAGCAATGAATGGTTTGAGATATTGGTAAATTTTTAATTAAAAGGGTGTATAGGAATCAAGAAATTAGAAACTAACTGAAAAGAATGATAGAGAATGAAGATGAGAAGGCCAGCAATGAAGCGGCTGACATTGGAGGAAGAACGCAGCTTGTCAAACCAGCTCATGTGTAGGAGACAACAACAACAACAACAGCAGCAGCAGCAGCAGGAGGAACAGCAAACGGCTTTTCCTTCGGTTTTTGTGTCAGAAATACGATCGGATTCGAAGCGTTTAGCGTCGATTGCATAGATCGATGTTTGAGAGAGAGATCCACTGGGCTCGCAGAGATAGGAGAGAGAGACAGAGAGACAACGTGAGACGAGAAGAGTAGTTTTATACTTTTTTTATACAAACGCGAACGTGAATGAAGGTTGCTTTTGCTAGGGTTGGTTGGACGACGAGACAAATATCTTAATATCTTAAGACCTATATCATCATCATCATGCCTTATTTTATAGACTGGTAAAAGATTCGCTAGTCTTATCTTTCGGGGACCTTTCCTTTTCTTTTTTTTTCTTTTTCTTTTTGTTTTTTGGGAGAATCGGGGACCTTTCCTAGTTGTTTCTTACTGTATTTATTTCTTAATTATTTTTTTTAAGCTGAGATACGCAAATTTGTCATTTACCTTTTTTGGAGTAATTATTTTGTTGAAAAATATGGATTTCAAGTTGTTTTCATCCTTAACGTTGGTATATATTTTGTCTTTATCCCTAAAGTTTAAAAAGTTGGTTGACGGATGATGTTAATTTGCAGGTTAATTTGAAGAAGAGAATTTTTTTTTTTTCCTTGATGGTAATGATTCACTCAAAAATTTATTTAAATACATAAAGTTTTAAAAACGTCATTTTATTACTTAGAATAAATTAAGAAAATTAATCAAGGTAAAAGTGTTAAGAGTATACCAATTGACTTGAAAAAGTTGGGTACATGCCTAAATGTCTTGATCACTTAAAAAAAAAATTATAGAATTGAATTTTTATTTCTCTATTATTCTAAGTATTAGAAGTTGGGTTTACAACAAAAATCTAGACTTTGATACTATATAAAAGTCAAGAGATTGAGAAAAATAATGTTGCGAAAGAGTTGGAGGCATTACTATTACAGATTTTATGTAATGATAAAGTAAAACATAACTAGTGACTTTTTTTTTCCTCTAAATAATTTTGAGTGTAAAATATAAAACATGTTACTTTGAGTTTCAATTACCGTGAAAAAGATCAATTTGCTTTGTTGTGCAAGTATTGTGAGTTTTAATTTCTAAAATTTAAAGGAATTAAAAGTAAAATGATTTTTGATCTTTAAAGGAATTTTTTGTTCCAAAGAGGGGGCAAACTAACAAAAATATCCCATTAGCAATAGCATGTAGTTTTTTGGGGAGGTCAAGGGAGGTCCATTTTAAACTTCGATTGTTTCATAAGAAGAGAAAAAAAATAACATGTGGCAAGTGAATAGAAATACTCTATTCCACTTTATACTTCATCAAATTTTTTTTTTTATGAGAAATACTCCACCAATTTTAATACGTCATGTATCTTTTTTCTTCTTCTTTTTAAAGACTTTAGTTATTTTTTAAGGTAAGTAAAAAGAATAGGCGGTGAGTGAATAGAAATCATATGTCACACTTTTTGTGTTCTTTCCACTTTATGCTCCACTAATTATGCTATGTCATGTCTCTATTTTTTTCTTTTCCAGGTTTAAACTTTGGTTTTTTTATAAGGAAAGTAAAAAAGAATACGTGGCAAGTGAATAGAAATCATGTCATACCTTTTGTGTTCCCAATTATACTCTACCAATTATGGTATGTAATCTTTCTAAAAAAAAAAATATATATATATATATATTTGTGTGGTATGTAATGCGTATGAATTTTTTTTCCCATTTTAAAACTTTGGTTATTTTTTTAAGGAAAGTAAAAAAGAATACTGGGCAAGTGAGCAAAAATCCTTTTTTTTTTTTTAGAAACAAACACACACACGCACGCACAAGAGAGAGGAAATTGAATTCTAACTTCTAACACAAAAACACTCCACAAATTCCACTCAAAATCTATGGTAACTTTCAAGGGAGGGTGAGGTGAGTTATACTACATACAATACATTTTCTTAAGCAATATGAGACAATTATTGTGGACACAATGGAAAACGGAGTCACCACCTAATTTTTGCAATGGCCTAGGAACCATATATATAGCGTCCTTTCGAGGAAGGGCTTTTTGATCTTACTACTAGAGATATGGGTTCGAAATTAAAGTACGGTCTTGAGAAGGTGTTAGGCACTCAAAATTGCCCAACTCTAAGGTTGGCTTCCCATCATTGTGTCTTATGTCTTAACCCTATTAAAGGCACACTCAATACTTGTATCTAACTCACACACATACACACTAGCATACATCTAACAATCAACATGGCATCAAATATCCCTAACCATACATCTATCATGCTTGCAAACAAAGCCTACCATACATCTAATATGGCATCCCTATCATACATCTAGCAGACATCTCAACCAGCCTAATCTTCACCTAATATGGCATTGCATAACATCATATCCAAAATAGGGCAACAACATGTATGATTGAACCAAGGCAGAAGCATAAGAAAAGATCAAGAAAACATGTGATTAAACATAACTCATCCACACAAGCATATTCATCTCTATCATCAAAATGAGATCATATCACAAATGCATGAATATTACAAATGCATGAATATTACAAATGCATGACTTACCTTTACTTACCTTGTAGCAACTTAGCACCTATGGCATCATGCATGAGCATGTGAATAAATGATCATGGCACTAAAACAAGGAAAACATAAAATAGACTCTAATTCTAACATGTGAGACAAACCAAGCAATTAAACATGTGAAACATAGTCTTTAAGAGCATAAAAACATGGAAAAAGAAGCTAAACAAAACAAACATGTGAAAGTAGAAGCAAAACAAATGAAATAATAAAAAAA
Source organism: Quercus suber (assembly GCF_002906115.3). NCBI lineage: Eukaryota > Viridiplantae > Streptophyta > Magnoliopsida > Fagales > Fagaceae > Quercus > Quercus suber. The sequence continues at coordinate 204,371 of NW_027069672.1, read as the reverse complement.
TTAGGATTTCTGGGCAGCAGTTTGCGCATGTAAGAACAAGCCTGCGTGTGCAGGCAGGATTATGCGTACATAGGTTCTTGCCCAGAAAGCCCTAAAAACATAACCAAGCCTAAAACACAAAATCTAACACTCTAACATGCATTCTAAACATAAGAAAAACGTAAACCTAGACTAGAAAAGCATATCAAAACATGTTTTAGCAAGAAACAAGACAAATAGCAAGATTAAAGAGTAGAAAAGAAAAAAGAAAGGTTTAAAACTAATACCTCTTTTTTTTTTTTTTTTTTTTGCTCTTCAAGCTTGATTTTTTACCGTTCCCCTCAGTCAAATCTATTCACAAACCAATAAGAAAGTGATTAGTAATATTAAACTTAAAGATCAAGGCCATAAAAGGCCTTAAACAAAAGAAAATTGACTTGAGGATGTTTTGTGAAAAACTCTCTCTTTGATTCACTAATTCTAGTGAATCTTAGTGTTTTTCCATGGGATTTTTGTGTGTCTTGAAAATATACTAATAGTGAACAAAAAACTAACCTATCTTCAATTCATCCGTCAAGTCATCGAAGGAAGGATCATCCACCCCGAATATTGTACGTCCAAGATTATAACGAAGGTTTAGTTTATAAGTGCCTTTGAAGAGGTCGTCCAAAACCAAAAGGGTCGTCTAAGACTAGAAGGGTCGTCCAGCTTACGAAGTGACCTGGACGACCACCCGACACTTATAGATTTTCAGAGTGAATTTCTACTCAAAGCTTATAATTCAGACCACATTCTACTATTCTGAAGTGGGGGTGAATTCCTTATTCTTCACCCTAACTTCCCACTAAATTCTTAACTTCTCATAGCAGTTATAGAAGTTAAGTCTAAACCTTCTAACTTCCACTCATGTTGGGGAAGTTACCAAACAAGTAACCACTCCAAAACTCACTATAAAAGGACTTAGTCATATCAATTCAAGGTAAGTTTTCACCACTCCTAAAATTGGAATTCCTGAGTTCAAGAGAGAAAACTAACTTAAGCATTAGAGGGTTCTTGTTGTTTGAACTTTCCTAGTTGTTTCTTACTGTATTTATTTCTTAATTATTTTTTTTAAGCTGAGATATGCAAATTTGTCATTTACCTTTTTTGGAGTTATTATATATTTATTTTGTTGAAAAATATGGATTTCAAGTTGTTTTCATCCTTAATGTTGGTATACATCTTGTCTTTATCCCTAAAGCTTAAAAAGTTGGTTGACGGATGATGTTAATTTGCAAGTTAATTTGAAGAAAGAGAATATTTTTTTTTCCTTGATGGTAATGATTCACTCAAAAATTAATTTAAATACATAAAGTTTTAAAAACGTCATTTTATTACTTAAAATAAATTAAGAAAATTAATCAAGGTAAAAGTGTTAAGAGTATAACAGTTTACTTCAAAAGTTGGGTACATACCTAAATGTCTTGATGGCTTTAAAAAAAAAATTATAGATTAGAATTTTTATTTCTCTATTGTTCTAAGTATTAGAAGTTGGGTTTACAACAAAAATCTAGACTTTGAAACTATAAAAAAAGTCAAGAGATTGAGAAAAAGATTGTTGCGAAAGTAAGACATAACTAGTGACTTTTTTTTTTCCTCTGAATAATTTTGAGTGTAAAATATAAGACATGTTACTTTGAGTTTCAATTATCATGAAAGAGATCAATTTGCTTTGTTGTGCAAGTGTTGTGAGTTTTAATTTCTAAAATTTAAAGGAATTAAAAATAAAATTAAAATGAGTTTCGATCTTTAAAGGATTTTTTTTTTTCCCCAAAGAGGGGCAAACTAAAAAAAATATCCCATTAGCATGTAGTTTTTTGGGGAGGTCGAGGGAGGTCCATTTTAAACTTTGATTGTTTCATAAGAAGAGAAAAAAAGAATACATGGCAAGTGAATAGAAATACTCTATTCCACTTTATACTTCATCAACCTTTTTTTTTTAATGAGAAATACTCCACCAATTTTGATACGTCATGTATATTTTTCTTTTTCTTTTTAAAGACTTTAGTTATTTTTTAAGGTAAGTAAAAAGAATAGGCGGTAAGTGAATAGAAATCATATGTCACACTTTTTGTGTTCTTTCCACTTTATGCTCCACCAATTATGCTATGTCATGTCTCTATTATTATTATTATTATTTTTTTCAGTTTTAAACTTTGGTTATTTTATAAGGAAAGGAAAGTGAAAAAGATTATGTGGCCAGTGAATAGAAATCGTGTCATACCTTTTGTGTTCCCAATTATATTTTACCAATTATGGTATGTAATCTTTCTCAACATATATATATATATATATTGTAGGGTCTGTTTTTGTTGCCCAAGCCCAAAAAATATGGGTTAAAGGCCCAACGAACCCAGAACAATGAATTTGTAGAGAGTGGATCAAAGGTTTAGGCGCTGGCCGGCGTTCACGTAGCATGAACTTTTTTCTTTTACTGAAAAATACTTAGAACAATTTACAACTGGGAGATGCTCCTCGGCTCCTAGCCGAGGAGGTTTTTCCTTCCCTTTTCTGCTCCTCCCAAAACCCCTCCCCAAAAAACTCCCCTATTACATTTTGCTCACCCCTCTTATATATTCCCCTCTTCCTCCTCTTGTTGGTCATCTATTGGCCTTCCACCTGACCGTCCATCCCATCAAAGGTCATATCTGTGCTCAAGTGGTTCACCTTGATCGATGTTGCCCTGCCAAGGGGTTACATCCTCATTAATGCGGCCAGAAGGGTTAGGTGAGCGTATTCAATGCCGAGGTGACAGTTCGCCCAAGGCTTGCCCCTTCTTCGTACTGAGGTCTCGGACGACCGAGGATAGGATCATCCTCGGACCCATCATGCGTCCTCGGCATGGGCCATTTGGGCCTGGGTTGAAGTGGGCCGAGGCCACCCGATTTTCTGGCCCCACATATATATATGTATATATATTTATATGTGTGTGTGTGTGTGTGTGTGTGTGTGTGTAATATTTATACTCCACCAATTATGCTATGTCATGTCTCTATTTTTTATTTATTTATTTTTTTTTTAGTTTTAAATTTTTGTATTTTATAAGGAAAGTAAAAAAGAATATGTGGCAAATGAATAGAAATTATGTCATACCTTTTTGTGTTTCTAATTATACTCACATTATGGTATGTAATCTTTCTAATATATATATATATTGTGTTGTGTGTGTGTGTGTGTGTGTGTAGGGGGGGGATGTAATGTGTATGAATTTTTTTTTTTTTTTTTTTTTTTTCATTTTAAAACTTTGGTTATTGCTTAAGGAAAGTAAAAAAGAATACTAGGCAAGTAAACAAAAATCCTTTTTTTTTTTTTTTTTTTTTTTATAGAAACAAACACTTACACACATGAGAGACGAAATTGAGTTCTAACTTCTAACACAAAAACACGCCACAAATTCGAGTCAAAAGCTATGGTAACTTTCAAGGGAGGGTGAGGTGAGTTATACTACACACAATATACTTTCTTAAGCAATATGAGACAATTACTATGGACATAACGGAAAACGGAGTCACCACCAAGTTTTTGCAATGGCTTAGGAACCATAAATATAGCGTCTTTACGAGGAAAGACCTTTTGATCTTACTACCAGAGATATGGGTTCAGAGTTAAGGTGTGATCTTGAGAAGGTGTTAGGTACCCAAAACCGCTCAACACTAAGGTTGACTTCCCATCATTGTATCCTATGTCTTAACCCCATTAAAAGCACACTCAATACTTGTATCTAACTCACATGCACACACTAGCATACATTAGCAATCAACATGGCATCAAACATTCCTAACCATACATCTATCATGCTTGCAAACAAAGCCTACCATACATCTAACATGGCATCCCTATCATACATCTAGCATACATCTCAACCAACCTAACATTCACCTAACATGGCATAGCATAACATCATATCCAAAACAGGGCAGCAACATGTATGATTGAACCAAGGCAGAAGCATAACCATAAGAAAAGATCAAGCAAACTTGTGATTAACATAACTCATCCAAACAAGCATATTCCTCTCTACCATCAAAACGAGATCATATCACAAATGCATGAACATTACAAATGCATGACTTACCTTTCCTTACCTTGCAGCAACTTAGCACCTTTGGCATCATGCATGAACATGTGAATGAATGATCATGGCATTGAAACAAGTAAAACATAAAATAAACCCTAATTCTAACATGTGAGACAAAAAGCAATTAAACATGTGAAACATAGACTTTAAGAGCATAAAAACATGGAAAAATAAGCTAAACAAAACACATATGTGAAAGCAGAAGCAAAACAAATGAAGTAATAAAAAAATTAGGGTTTCTGGGTAGCGGATTGTGCACGCAAGAACAAGCCTACTTGCGCATAATCAAGCCTGCGTGCACAAGCAAGATTATGCGTACTTAAGTTCTTGCCCAGAAAGCCCTGAAAGCACAACCAAGCCTAAAACATTAAATTTAACACTCTAACATGCATTTTAAACATAAGAAAAACATAAACCTAAACTAGAAAAGCATATCAAAACATGTTATAGCAAGAAACAAGACAAATAGCAAGATTATAGAGCAGAAAAGAAAAGAAAAGAAAAAGAAAGGTTTAAAACTAATACCTCAAAGAAAAGCTCTTCAAGCTTTATTTTTTACTGTTCCCCTCAGTCAAATCTATTCACAAACCAATAAGAAAATGATTAGTAATATTAAACTCAAAGATTAAGGCCAAAAAAGGTCTTAAACAAAAGAAAATTAACTTTAGGATGTTTTGTGAAAGACTTCCTCTTTGATCCATTATTTCTAGTGAATCTTAGTGTTTTTCTGTGAGATTTTTGTGTGTTTTGAAAATATACCATGTAAGGCTACTTATAGTGTGAAAATAGGGGTTTGGAATGACTTCCAGACGATGTGAGATTCGTTCAAAAACTCAATTTTAATGCATAAAACTTTCCTTTCATAGTTTTTGGAATCTGCTATGCGTGCACAAGTTTGAGTCCGCGCATGCATGCATTGTGGCTGCATGTGTAGGTTGATTCCTGCGTGCATAGGCCGAGGGTTCCCATTGGTCCTTATTTTTCAAAAATAGATTTATTTGCACATTAAAAGTTATATTTTTCATTTTAACATTTCTCAAGTCAATTTAACATCTGATTGGGCCCTAAACCAACCTTGGGTCTTAGAATTTCAATATCATTGAGGAACGGGAGCCTGAGTTGTAAGGGGTACAAAATGCGGTTTCTACAATTACACTTTTTTTTTTCTTTGAGCGAATAAAAATATTAAGAAATGCTATATACACAACATTTTCACAACAAATCTTAAGTGGTAAATTGCTATTGGCTATTATAGGTGGACAAAAAAGTAATTTTAGTTACAAATTCAAATTTAAATTAATAACAACTTACCACCAATGATTTGTTGTGAAAGTATTATGAAAATATTGTGGACGTAGCACTTCTCATAACTATTTGGTTCCACTTTATGCTCCATCTATTTATGGTATGTCATGTGTCTAATTTTTTTTTTTTTTTAATTTAAACTTTTGGTTATTTTATAAGGAAAGTAAAAAGAATATGTGACAAACGAAAGGAAATTCTATGTCCCACTTTTTGTATTCCATTTTATGCTCCACCAACTATAGTATGTCATATTGTTGTGAACAAAAGGAGTCCTCCTACTTCGGAAAATTTGAAGACTAACTTTGACGGCACAATATTTGGAGAGTCATATAAGGCCGGTATTGGAGTGTTTATCCGAAACTTTGAAGGTGAAGTCATAGCGGCTCTTTACAAGGTAGGGGTATGAAAAATTCACAAGGTGGGCATATCATTAAATTCATAAGGTGGCATATCTTTATAGAGTTTTTCTTTTTCTCATGTTGTTCGGCAAGGTAATGCAGTTGCATATGCCTTAGCCTAGAGAGCAAGACGTTCTTTTCCTTTACAAGTCTAGATGGATTTTGTTCCATAAGATATTTTTTTCTTTTCGTACAGTCTTATTTCCCTATTTCATGAATAATAAACAATAAGTATTTTCTTCTAAAAAAAAATTGTTGTATTGTATGTCATGTGTCTATCTTCTTCTTCTTCCTTTTTTATATAAAAAAATAAAAATAAAATAAACTTTGATTATTTTTTAAGGAAAGTAAAAAAGAATATTTGGCAAGCATTTTTTTTTTTTTAAATAAAGACTAGTAAAAGATTCATTAGTCTTATCTTTAAAGTAGGGTTGTCTAAGGGAACTGAGAACTCAACCTACTTGAGTGACCTAATCAGAACCGATCCGATTTGGTGGTTGTGGTGGTTGGCGACAAGTGAAAGCCTTCAAAACCTGATTCTAGCAAGTCGAGTTTCAGTTTCTCTCATCCAAAACCCAAAAAAAAAAAAAAAATCAACCATGTTGAAAACCTAAGGAAACTTCAATGAGATATGCCAAATTTGGTGAAAGCTCAGCCAAATTTGGCGAGATCTCACCATATCTAGTGAGATTTCCATGGGATACAGCAAGATTTCGGTCGATTTGTTGAGATGTCTCACTAAATTCGACAAGATCTCACAAGATTTGGTGATATTTCCATTGGATTCAACAAGATCTCACCGGATCTTAGCCATTTTCCATCAAATTTGCAATCGTCGCCACCTTAATTTCTTGGTTTCGACTAAAACCAACTCAATCGATGGAAGAACTGGCTTTATCCAACCCAATACAATTACTAGCCAGTAACAAACCCTTCATTCTGACACCAGTTGGAATTGGGTTGGGTTCAGGTGGAGCCTAAACCTAATCTAAACCGAACCGTGGACAACCCAACTTTTGGGTTTGTTTTTACTCACTTAGTATGCTCTTAGGCGTAGTCTAGTTGTTTCCTATTTATTAGCTTTGGAGTTATTCGGTTGGGAGAGTTTTTCTTTGCATTGTGTGTATCAAAATTCCTCTGACTCACGTTGACAAGTGTAACAATCATTCCTCTGGCTAGCATTCATTAAAGATTTTGGTAAATTACATAATTAAGTTCCTTATAATTTGCTACATTGTCAAATTAAACTCTAGCTTTTAAAGAGTTTTAATTAGAACCACGAACTTTTTAAATCTTTTCAATCACATTCTTAATGTGTCAACTATTAACTAAAGAAGAAATTCACATAGGTTTTGACTAAAATTTATCAAACACAAAAAAAAAATTCCATGTAAAATTATAAGACCTATGGTATAATATCAATTATTTAATTATTGTTATCAAAACTTTAAATTAATATTATATTAATTTATACATGCCATACTCAAATCATATCTTATGATACTTAATGGTAAAAGTTGCGTCATAAATATTGTGGCTGTGTCAAGTAGACACCTTATTCTTTCTTATTATACATTATAGGTTGTTAACTATTGCTCTAAGTGAAACTTGATTGCCAAGAGATTTTTTTCCCTTAAATTCAAAAGGATTGTACTATTTAGGGTAAATTGCAAATTACACCCCTGAAGTTTGAGGGTGATTGGATTTCATACCTTGAAATTTTAGAATTTGGATTTTACCCCCTGAAGTTTGGATTGTTTGGATCTTATACCTTGACATTTTAGAACTTGGATTTTACCCCTTAAAGTTTAGGATTGTTTGGATTTTACATCCCAAAATTTTGAAACTTTAGGATGTAAAATCCAAATACTCCAAAACTTTAGGGAGTAAAATCCAAACACTCCTAAAATATAGGGGGTAAAATCCAAATTTTGAAATGCCAAGGTGTAAAATTCAAACATTACTAAATTTCAGGGAGTAAAATCCAAATTCTGAAACTTCAGGATGTAAAATCCAATCACCCATAAACTTTAGGGGTGTAATTTGTAATTTACCCTATTATTTATTTTATATTATTTTAATAATTTATGACAACTTTTTTGTTTAAAAAGTTGGGTCATATATGTTGTACTTACTCCAAAACTTTAGGGAGTAAAATCCAAACACTCCTAAAATATAGGGGGTAAAATCCAAATTTTGAAATGCCAAGGTGTAAAATTCAAACATTACTAAATTTCAGGGAGTAAAATCCAAATTCTGAAACTTCAGGATGTAAAATCCAATCACCCATAAACTTTAGGGGTGTAATTTGTAATTTACCCTATTATTTATTTTATATTATTTTAATAATTTATGACAACTTTTTTGTTTAAAAAGTTGGGTCATATATGTTGTACTTGCACCACATAGCTCAAGTTGTATAACATTATTATTTTTCCATATATGCGACTAATTGTAAGTATATTTAAGTTACTAACCTAGTTTACTTTAAGTGAAACCCGATTACCTAAATTTTAATTATATTATTATTAAAATAGAGGTTTGGGTACAAAACCCTAAAAATAAAAGGAGGCACAAGAGGCACTCTAATCTCTCTCTCAGAAGTCCCAAAAACGTTCTAGGGTTTTCCTTATATATAGAAGTGTTTTACTTGAACCCCAATACGTTTAAATAGAGTTTGGGCTGAACTGGAACTCTGCAGAAAAATAAATCTGTACGTGGTTCGATCGATCGAGTCTAATTTTCGATCGATCGAGCCTTACAGATTTAGTCCAATAAATCTGCACTCACTCGATTCCAATTTTACAAATAAATATACTTTGAGCAAGCCTAAACAAGACTAAACAACCTGTTTTGATCATGGTTTGCCAACAATACAAATTAGAGTTCTAAATACATAAATTCCTAAATCTTTAGAACCTAACAATATTAAACTCAAAGATTAAAGCCAAAAAAGGTTTTAAACAAAAGAAAATTGACTTTAGGATGTTTTGTGAAAGACTTCCCCTTTGATTCATTATTTCTAGTGAATCTTAGTGTTTTTCTGTGGGATTTCTGTATGTTTTGAAAATATACCATGTAAAGCTACTTATAGTGTGAAAATAAGGGTTTGGAATGACTTCCAGACGATGTGGGATTCGTTCGAAAACTCAATTTTAATGCAGAAAACTTTCCTTTCATAGTTTTTGGAATCTGCAATGCGTGCACAGGTTTGAGTCCGCGTATGCATGCATTGTGGCTGCATGTGTAGGTTGATTCCTGCATGCATAGGCCGAGGGTTCCCATTGGTCCTTATTTTTCAAAAATAGATTTATTTGCACATTAAAAGTTATATTTTCCATTTTAACATTCCTCAAGTCAATTTAACATCTGATTGGGCCCTAAACCAACCTTGGGTCTTAGAATTTCAATATCATTGAGGAATGGGTACTCGAGTTGTAAGGGGTACAAAATGCGGTATCTACAATTACATTTTTTTTTTCTTTGAGCGAATAAAAATATTGAGAAATGCTATATCCACAACATTTTTACAATATTTTCACAATAAATCTTAAGTGGTAAATTGCTATTGGCTATTATAGGTGGGCAAAAAAGTAATTTTAGTTGCAAATTCAAATTTAAATCAATAACAACTTACCACCAATGATTTGTTGTGAAAGTATTATGAAAATATTGTGGATGTAACATTTCTCATAACTATTTGGTTCCACTTTATGCTCCATCTATTTATGGTATGTCATATGTCTAATTTTTTTTTTTTTTTTAATTTAAACTTTTGGTTATTTTATAAGGAAAGTAAAAAGAATATGTGACAAATGAATGGAAATTCTATGTCCCACTTTTTGTATTCCATTTTATGCTTCACCAACTATAGTATGTCATATTGTTGTGAACAGGAGTCCTCCTACTTCGGAAAATTTGAAGACTAACTTTGATGGCACAATATTTGGAGAGTCATATAAGGCCGGTATTGGAGTGTTTATCTGAAACTTTGAAGGTGAAGTCATAGCGGCTCTTTCCGAGAAGATTAAGAAACCATCATTCATCTATGGAAATTTTGGAGTTGCTAGCTACAAGGCAAGCAGTGAGTTTATAAACTGGTTTCAACAATTCTATCTTTGAAGGGGATTCCAAGTCTGTTGTAAAATCTTTACAGGGTAGAGGTATGAAAAATTCACAAGGTGGGCATATCATTAAATTCACAAGGTGGGCATATCTTTATAGAGTTTTTCTTTTTCTCATGTTGTTCGGCAAGGTAATGCAGTTGCATATGCCTTAGCCTAGAGAGCAATACGTTCTTTTCCTTTACAAGTCTAGATGGATTTTGTTCCATAAGATATTTTTGTCTTTTCGTACAGTCTTATTTCCCTATTTCATGAATAATAAACAATAAGTATTTTCTTCTAAAAAAAATTGTTGTATTGTATGTCATGTGTCTATCTTCTTCTTCTTCCTTTTTTATATAAAAAAATAAAAATAAAATAAACTTTGATTATTTTTTAAGGAAAGTAAAAAAGAATATTTGGCAAGCATTCTTTTATTATAATAAAGACTAGTAAAAGATTCAATAGTCTTATCTTTAAAGTAGGGTTGTCTAAGGGAACTGAGAACTCAACCTACTTGAGTGACCTAATCAGAACCGATCCGATTTGGTGGTTGTGGTGGTTGGCGGCAAGTGAAAGCCTTCAAAACCTGATTTTGGTAGGTCGAGTTTCAGTTTCTCTCATCCAAAACCCAAAAAAAAATCAACCCTGTTGAAAACCTAAGGAAACTTCAGTGAGATATGCCAAATTTGGTGAAAGCTCAGCCAAATTTGGCGAGATCTCGCCATATCCAGTGAGATTTCCATGGGATACAGCAAGATTTCGGTCGATCTGTTGAGATGTCTCACTAAATTCGACAAGATCTCACAAGATTTGGTGATATTTCCATTGGATTCAACAAGATCTCACCGGATATTAGCCATTTTCCATCAAATTTGCAATCGTCGCCACCTTTCTTGGTTTCGACTGAAACCAACTCAACCGATGGAAGAACTGGCTTTATCCAACCCATTACAATTACTAGCCAGTAACAAACCCTTCATTCTGACACCAGTTGAAATTGGGTTGGGTTCAGGTGGAGCCTAAACTTGATCTAAACCGAACCATGGACAACCCAACTTTCGGGTTTGTTTTTACTCACTTATTATGCTCTTAGGCGTAGTCTAGTTGTTTCCTATTTATTAGCTTTGGAGTTATTCGGTTGGGAGAGTTTTTCTTTGCATTGTGTGTATCAAAATTCCTCTGACTCACGTTGACAAGTGTAACAATCATTCCTCTGGCTAGCATTCATTAAAGATTTTGGTAAATTACATAATTAAGTTCCTTATAATTTGCTACATTGTCAAATTAAACTCTAGCTTTTAAAGAGTTTTAATTTTAATTAGAACCACGAACTTTTTAAATCTTTTCAATCACATTCTTAATGTGTCAACTATTAACTAAAAAAGAAATTCACATAAGTTTTGACTAAAATTTATCAAACACAAAAAAAAATTCCATGTAAAATTATAAGACCTATGGTATAATATCAATTATTTAATTATTGTTATCAAAACTTTAAATTAATATTATATTAATTTATACATGCCATACTCAAATCATATCTTATGATACTTAATGGTAAAAGTTGCGTCATAAATATTGTGGCTGTGTCAAGTAGACACCTTATTCTTTCTTATTATACATTATAGGTTATTAATTATTGCTCTAAGTGAAACTTGATTGCCAAGAGATTTTTTCCCTTAAATTCAAAAGGATTGTACTATTTAGGGTAAATTGCAAATTACACCCCTAAAGTTTGAGGGTGATTGGATTTCACACCTTGAAGTTTTAGAATTTAGATTTTACCCCCTAAAGTTTGGGTTGTTTAGATTTTACACCCTGACATTTTAGAACTTAGATTTTACCCCTTAAAGTTTAGGATTGTTTGGATTTTACATCCCAAAATTTTGAAACTTTAAGATGTAAAATCCAAATACTCCAAAACTTTAGGGAGTAAAATCCAAACACTCCTAAAATATAGGGGATAAAATCTAAATTTTGAAATGTCAGGATGTAAAATTCAAACATTACTAAATTTCAGAGGGTAAAATCCAAATTCTGAAACTTCAGGATGTAAAATCTAAACACCCATAAACTTTAGGGGTGTAATTTGTAATTTATCCTGTTATTTATTTTATATTATTTTAATAATTTATGACAACTTTTTTGTTTAAAAAGTTGGGTCGTATATGTTGTACTTGCACCACATAGCTCAAGTTGTATAACATTATTATTTTTCCATATATGCGACTAATTGTAAGTATATTTAAGTTACTAACCTAGTTTACTTTAAGTGAAACCCGATTACCTAAATTTTAATTATATTATTATTAAAATATTTTTAATTTTTAATTTTTTTATGAGAAAAATATTTTTAATTTTATGTATAAAGTAGGAGTGATATAATGTATGGGATAATGCTATTTTAATTTTTATGTACTAAAAGGGAGAAAAAAGATTGTGAACAAGCATATATTAGAGTAAGTGGCAAAAAGTGAGACAAATTATTTGTATTCTTATATATATATATATATATAAACAAAGCAATCAATCCTACCATGGGGTAGGTAGATCGGTGGCCCTTTTTAGAGAATGATTTCACTGATTTGATTCGTTTGAATGCTTTTTAATTGAGGCGTAGCGTAATGCATTAAGCTTCTTTCTTGACTTGTGAGGAGGCTGCGAGCATAAACAAAAATCACTGGGACCAATAACCAGGCCCCATGTGCTTCTGGTTAGGCAGCTCCACTTGATAGACGACATTGCATCAAGTAATTAATATTTTGGTCTATAAAGTTGTGGAGAGGAAAGGTTTTGAGGTTGGACAAGTCTTCAAACTTTGTAAACAAGACAACAATACAAACAAAGAAGAAAAAAAAGGAGCAATGGAATATCCAAACTGGTATTCATGAGTCATGACCTTACCATGCATGTTGGCATGTTCTCCTTTGGACATTTTGGCCCACCAATTCCAGACAAAGATCATTTTCAAAGCCGAATTTTTTGGCTGCCATGATGCATGTATAGTGTATGGTGTACTCATTGCAAAAATAATTTAGAGAGAGAAAAAAATTATTTGTGTCATTGTATGTATTGGTGGGACCTGAACCGGACTGATGGTTGTACGGTCACCTAAACAGTACCGGCCTAAGGCGGCTCAGGGTCACCGGATGGACATGTCACCGCCTGGTGGAGTTGCATAGCTGCCAATGGATGAACCTTTTTAAGTGGTATCCGGCAGAATAAAAGGATCAGAGACACCATTGGGATGGTTCTTGTGCCTTTATTATGCGTGTTGAGATAAGGGAATTGCATGAGGATAGTGATTTGGAGGGATATTGGGAATAAAGAATATGTGCTCAAGAAAAGCTATTAGTGGATATGTGCTTTAACAAGAATTTATGCCTTGATGGGAATCCTTGGCTCCAACTAAGCAATGAAAGAATGATATATGTGCTATTTGACACTTGGCCCTTCACATCTAGCGACAATTTGTCATTAGACCATTAATGTTCCTGGCCATTCATGTGTATAAATAAAAGTAAAATCTTTATTTTTAGGTAAAAGAAATAGAAGATAAGGTGTGATTTTTTTTTTTTTTTTTTTTTTTTCTTCTTCTTTCTTTCTCCCTTTGTAAATGTATTAAAAAAGTTATTGAGATTGAGTCTAAGGAGGCTAAACCATATACATTCAACAAGTTAATCATAAAATATAATAATGGATCTTATAACATATTAATCTCATAATCTAAATCACCAAAGCATGTGATCATGATGCACACTTCAAACCTCACGTTGTACAAAAAGAAAAAGAAAAAGAAAATCCCAGTAATATCAAACAATATATCTCTCCATTTATATGTTTTCATAACTCAATAGAAACATTAAAAAAAGACCAGTACAAGGCCAAGGGGTGAGGAAAGCATGTGGTATTGATTTGGAGGATAAATATAAATAACTTATAATGAATCTTCTATTTCTACCTCCACATATATAAAAATTAGGATAATGGCCTTTTAAAATATTACAAAAAATTAAGTATAAATTGTGTTAAATTACTAATTGTCCCGCTATTAGAAAACGATAAATTTAATTATTTAACCATAATTTATGCTTGAAGGGAGAGATGAACAATTGAGGACATTCTAATAAACCTAGTAGTTGATCGAATCTACATATAGAGACGGGGTCTCACTCTCATAGCTTGATGCGATCTTCATAACATTCTCATAACATTCTAGTAAACAATTTGCCATATGGAGGTTGCTATCTTTTGATTCTTGGAAGCACTTTGTTTTAGGCACCTTTTAGCTTTAAGATAAATTTTCACTTCATCAGGTGTACTATGTTCATGATGCTTAGACAAGCACTTGACAAAACCATTAATATAACAATGTGCAAAATCAGTGCTTGCAGAGCCATATTTCTGTTTACAAAATTTCAATTTAAAATCAAGGCAATTGTATAATGGGCCAGGAACAATATTATCAAGTGAGAGGAATGAGAAAAGTGGATGATGGGAAGTGAAGAAGGAAGAAGTGAGGAAGATATAATGTTATTATTAGCTTGCACTTCAAATACACTAATTAAAGATAATCAAATCCGTCACCACCATAAGTTTTTTGCATATGTTTCCTATTAGTCATTGGAATTTTGTCCAGTTTTCTTATTTGAAAGTTAAGTATATAACAACCATTTATTGGAAATAAACCCTCTAGTATTCTATTACAATTAAATGGCTCGACACCGTTGAAATTAAGATATTTTAGTGTGTATATTTGATTTGTCATTAAAAAATTAATTAATAGAATAGTTGTTTGAGAATCATAATTTGTAAATTTGTCAACTTTTCCACTAAAAATCTTTGGTTCAAGTTATGTCTTTTGGTTAGGATACAGATCTCACAAGACTTATTTTACGCATAAAATATATGATTTTTTTTTTTTTTTTGGGTGAAAATCAGTGCAATGATTATGTTCAAATTTTCGAAATAAAGAGGTCGTGGATGATAGTTTACACGGGATAGTTTATTTGAAATAGATTAGATCTAAGTCACAATATAATAGGTCGAAATACCTATTTAAAAATTTATCCAAAAAATATATATATATATTTTTTGAAGAACAAACTAATTGTTTGTTTTGAGAAATAAACTAATGGCTAAACACATACTTAATTACACTCTAAAAAAAAGAAAAAGAAAAAGATTATTAACATGTCATGTTGGAATAAATGGAGTGCAAAATACCATACTATTAATTTATTTTTAAAAAAGCATGCATATGATCATACTTCTAGTTAATTAAAAAGCACTAAAAATGGTGAGACTTATATATGAAGTGACTTCTCAAGATTCTCAAAAATAAAAACATATATAAATGAAAAACTATTACATAAAAAATAAAATAAGTCATGAAAATTACAGGGAGACAATTGCAGCAAACCAAAATTGACCCAGATAATGACATTACATAAGGAAAATGTCAAAAAGAAGGGAGGTGTGGGGAGTGGGAACCACAACGACAGGGAATCGAGGAATGTTCGAATATCCACACTGGATAGTGAGTCTCAAAATGAGGGTTCAATTAACAATGTATTTCCCCTTGACAAGAATTTTCAATGGAGTCACCACATGATAAATACAAAGAATAACTCAAGAAACCTTAAAAAATACATCATAACAATTGAAAATTGAAAATAACAAGGTCTTAATAATAAAAATTAAGAAAGTACATATTTTTCTCCTAGTTACAATCTAAATCAAAGATAAATTACAGTTCTTTGATTCCTTGCTACAAACTGCAAAAATACATGAATAGAACACTGATCTAGAACCTTCAATTTAAATTTAGAGGTTAAGTTCCAAAATGAGAAAATATTAGCACCTATCTCACTCAATCCGAAGATTGGTCTCTTAGAAAATAATGGCCAATTTTTATTCTTATCACACAAATTAGATAATTGCATGAGTTCCATGTCAACAACAATAACAAAAACAGAAGTAGTCAAGGAAAACAAACATGTAAACAACTGCATCTAAAATACGTTAGTTCACATGACAGAAGTTTATTATGATTCAAATCATAAACTAGTAGTTCTAAATCGAATAAAAATGGAGACTTTCACGAGATGAAATGATTGGATTTATATCTACTTCATGCAAATGCAAAGCTTTGATTTAAAAAAAAGAGATCAATTGCTTATTCTATGTTAAATCATGGAGCATGTGATCATGATGCACACTTCAAATATCATGCTGTACCAAAAAAAAAAAAAAAAAACCTTTTTCTTTGTCACTACCACGCTTTGCCCAATTTACAGCTCAAACACGAAGAAAATGGGCAAATGCCCTTTTTGCGCAAATTATGTAGCGTTTTGCTCTATTTCCCAAACTAATTAGGAAAATATCCATCTTTTGAAATTTGATTTGAGATAAGTCAAGTTAGGTCTTATAGCAGCATTTTTAAGGAGTCTATAATGATGTTTTAAAGACCTATAGTGGCGTTTTGTAACTTGACCTCCATAAAGTCGAGTTATAGGTAAATAAAAAAAAATTGTCTATAACTCAATTTCATAGACATCGAGTTACAAAACACCACTATAGGTCCTTAAAACGTCACTATAGGCTTCTTAAAACGTCGCTATAGGGCTATAGATTTTTTTTTTTTTTTTTAAACTTGATTTATCTTAAATCGAGTTACAAAAGAGAAGTATTTCCCTAATTAGTTTGGAAAATGGGGCAAAACGCTACAATTTTTTCACTCAAACACATAAATTGAGAAAATCTATTTGATTGAAGAGAATATTGAACTAACACAATGATACAATTCCTTCCAAAACGAGTGGTGTATTGCCAAGATCTTGTGTAAATGGACTAATTAATAGAACTAGATACCATGACAACCCGAAAAGTTTCCCAAACCGATTATGAAATTGGCTAAGTATGGGAATGATTGATCAAAGGTTGACTTCAGTCAAACTGTGGGCCCAATCTTGGAATTGTGTGATCCATATGTTTTTGGAAATCTAGTGAAAAAAAGATTCATTTTGAGGGGGCTTGGAGACTAAATTCTGAGGAAAAAAAAAATTACACAAAATATTGCATACAAACGAAACCTAAAAAAAAAATGCAAATCCATACTTTCAAGCGCTTAGTAAAATCTTGTAACAAAGTTTGTTTCTCTCAAACCAAAGAACAAAAATAAAATTGATGTCCCGAGCTTTCCAAAGACACTTGCATCACTCAATTCCGAACTCGGGAAGGCCTTAATAGACATGTATTAACTTGAGTAAAGGTAGTGTGAAAATTCAAAACGTTTGCAAGATACCAACTTCCCGAGGTCATAATTTTTAATTCGAACATTGGATTGATGCAAAATTGGTACCATTGGAAATTTGGAAAGAAGATTTAATAAAATTTCCAATAGGAGGATGTTCACATAATTTCGAGATGGAAGGCCCTCAAAATGGTTGTTAAATCAATGTGTGAGCAAAGTAAGCTAACACATGTCGATCATGACCTGTCCATAGTGATGCCATTCATGATGGACATTCAAATTGGTTAAGCTCCTATAAATTTAGACCCCCCTCACTTTGTTTCACAAGCTCTTTGTGGATAGCCATTTTCGATATTTAAAAAAAAAAGAAAAAAAAAAAAGAAAAGAAAAAGAGGAAGGGACCCAACAGCAAAAAAGTCCAATAACAAGTAAAAAAGGAATGCAATAAAAGATTAGTGAATAACAGCAGAAACAAAGGGCTATAAAAGCTTGAAAGAAAGAAGAGAAAGAAATAAGACCCATCGAGCCGACTCGGCAGAAAGTAGCAATAGGCAGACCCATGGGCCCAAAAAGAGGCAAAAGTGGGGTAAGCCCAATAAGCCCATGCCATCTCTCATAAAAGCTAAGCACGGGTAGAGAAAATGCAAGTTGTAGAAAGAGACAAGGCCAAACATTAGAGGCAAAAATGACATGAAAAGAGAGAAGACAAAATAGGAAGTAATGGGACAATCACATCTTGGCCAGAGCACCACCTACCTGTACCCAGCCAATGTAAGGGAGGTGGGCCCACGGTCAAGGGATTTGCAGATGGTGTGATTTGGTGGAGGGGGGAAAAGAGTCTATTTTTAGTCTCCAGCCAAGGCCTCTTTTGGGAGGTGCTTAGCTGGGAAGGCATCTTTGCCCAAAATAGATAGTAAATAGCTGAGACCACTTGATGCATGCCATAGAAATAGGTAGAGAGAAACTCAAAACTTTGCCCATCAGAATGAGAGAGATAGACTCACGGCATAACCAAACGGATAAGAATTTGTCATGAATAAATAGTGGAAGAGACAGAAAGCAGTGGGCATGCCCAGGTGTAGTGGAGGCCAAGCAGCCAGTGGGCTAGTGGGCAACTCTGAAATGGTGCTCATAGCAGACAAAAATGGTTGATGAGCAATAGGGGTAAAATAGAGAAATCCCAAAGGATTAACCGATATAAATAGTAACAGTAGCCATAAATGGAAGCAGGATAGTGACTAAGGCAAGAAATAGAGAGAATTGAATGAGAAATAACAAAGAAAAAAAGAAAGAGCGAAGTAATAGAGAGCAGAGTGAGCATAGCAAAAAAGGCATGCATCAATAGACCAACGAAGTAACAAGTAGCCATCTAGATCCATTCTCCAAAATATACAACTTTGATAGCTTAGCCCAAGAGCAAGGCTGTCCAAGTTGGGGTTTAAGCTCTATTTGGTCCACTTCTTGAGGAAGAATTCATCATTTTTACATTCTACTGTATCATTTTTGCATTTCGTTGTATTGGTTCTGCTAATTGCTCCCCTGACTAAACTTCCTACTGTAACTAACCTTCCTGCTATAACATATTTGCTCTTAAATCTATAAACGTGTACATGTATTTGTTAAAACTTGTTGACTTTAATTTGGGTGCTGGGTTTATGCAAAAATTGGCCCTTTAGCAAGCTACGGCTAGAATAGTGGGCCAGTCCCAATGCTCCGACCCACAGTAGAACCCGTTAGCCCATCAACACAAAAAGCACCTACACTCTTCAATCCATTAGCGCCTTCAAATTCGTTATTTCTCTGGCCCTAAAATGAGCATCTTGTTGCATGATTTGAGAGGGTTTATACCAAAATCTTGGCACGACAATATTTTGCAAGGGCTCTCAAGGAAGCTTTGGTCTAACTAAGGCTCCGTTTGGTTAGAGTAATTATTGGAGGGATGGAAAATTGTTGAGAGAAAGGTGCAGAGAAAATAAGGCTTGTGATTGTTTGGTTGAGAGTGGAAAATGGGAAAGATTTTGGTGGGGATCATGAGTTTTCTCCCAAACTGACCAAAACACAATCTCTCCAAATTGGAGAAAAAATGGTGCAAAAATTGGACAAAATTGCTCATGTGAAGCTTCTTTTCTTTTATCTCCCAGTGCTGCCTTTGTTTTCTTTTTGGGTTTTTTTTTTTTTTTTTTTTTTTAATTGGGCATGAATGCATGTTTGGCAATATATATATATATATATATATATATATATATTTTTAAAAAACTTGATTTATCTTAAATCGAGTTATAAAAGAGGAGTATTTCCTTAATTAGTTTGAAAAATGAGGCAAAACACTACAATTTTTGCTCAAAAAGGGCATTTGCCAATTTTTCCGCTCAAACACATAAATTGAGAAAATCTATTTGATTGAAGAGAATATTGAACTAACACAATGATACAATTCCTTCCAAAACGAGTGGTGTATTGCCAAGATCTTGTGTAAATGGACTAATTAATAGAACTAGACACCATGAAAACCCGAAAAGTTTCCCAAACCGATTATGAAATTGGCTAAGTATGGGAATGATTGATCAAAGGTTGACTTCAGTCAAACTGTGGGCCCAATCTTGGAATTGTGTGATCCATATGTTTTTGGAAATCTAGTGAAAAAAAGATTCATTTTGAGGGGGCTTGGAGACTAAATTCTGAGGAAAAAAAAATTACACATAAAATATTGCATACAAACGAAACCTAAAAAAAAATGCAAATCCATACTTTCAAGCGCTTAGTAAAATCTTGTAACAAAGTTTGTTTCTCTCAAACCAAAGAACAAAAATAAAATTGATGTCCCGAGCTTTCCAAAGACATTTGCATCACTCAATTCCGAACTCGGGAAGGCCTTAATAGACATGTATTAACTTGAGTAAAGGTAGTGTGAAAATTCAAAACGTTTGCAAGATACCAACTTCCCGAGGTCATAATTTTTAATTCGAACATTGGATTGATGCAAAATTGGTACCATTGGAAATTTGGAAAGAAGATTTAATAAAATTTCCAATAGGAGGATGTTCACATAATTTCGAGATGGAAGGCCCTCAAAATGGTTGTTAAATCATGTGTGAGCAAAGTAAGCTAACACATGTCGATCATGACCTGTCCATAGTGATGCCATTCATGATGGACATTCAAATTGGTTAAGCTCCTATAAATTTAGACCCCCCTCACTTTGTTTCACAAGCTCTTTGTGGATACCCATTTTCGATATTAAAAAAAAAAAGAAAAAGAAAAAGAAAAAGAAAAAGAGGAAGGGACCCAACAGCAAAAAAGTCCAATAACAAGTAAAAAATGAATGCAATAAAAGATTAGTGAATAACGGCAGAAAAAAAGGGCTATAAAAGCTTGAAAGAAAGAAGAGAAAGAAATAAGACCCATCGAGCCGACTCGGCAGAAAGTAGCAATAGGCAGACCCATGGGCCCAAAAAGAGGCAAAAGTGGGGTAAGCCCAATAAGCCCATGCCATTTCTCATAAAAGCTAAGCGCAGGTAGAGAAAATGCAAGTTGTAGAAAGAGACAAGGCCAAACATTAGCGGCAAAAATGACATGGAAAGAGAGAAGACAAAATAGGAAGTAATGGGATAATCACATCTTGGCCAGAGCACCACCTACCTGTACCCAGCCAATGTAAGGGAGGTGGGCCCACGGTCAAGGGATTTGCAGATGGTGTGATTTGGTGGAGGGGGGAAAAGAGTCTATTTTTAGTCTCCAGCCAAGGCCTCTTTTGGGAGGTGCTTAGCTGGGAAGGCATCTTTGCCCAAAATAGATAGTAAATAGCTGAGACCACTTGATGCATGCCATAGAGATAGGTAGAGAGAAACTCAAAACTTTGCCCATCAGAATGAGAGAGATAGACTCACGGCATAACCAAACGGATAAGAATTTGTCATGAATAAATAGTGGAAGAGACAGAAAGCAGTGGGCATGCCTAGGTGTAGTGGAGGCCAAGCAGTCAGTGAGCTAGTGGGCAACTCTGAAATGGTGCTCATAGCAGACAAAAATGGTTGATGAGCAATAGGGATAAAATAGAGAAATCCCAAAGGATTAACCAGTATAAATAGTAACAGTAGCCATAAATGGAAGCAAGATAGTGACTAACGCAAGAAATAGAGAGAATTGAATGAGAAATAACAGAGAAAAAAAGAAAGAGCGAAGTAAAAGAGAGCCGAGTGAGCATAGCAAAAAAGGCATGCATCAATAGACCAACGAAGCAACAAGTAGCCATCTAGGTCCATTCCCCAAAATATACAACTTTGATAGCTTAGCCCAATAGCAAGGCTGTCCAAGTTGGGGTTTGAGCTCTATTTGGTCCACTTCTTGAGGAAGAATTCATCATTTTTACATTCTACTGTATCATTTTTGCATTTCGTTGTATTGGTTCTGCTAATTGCTCCCCTGACTAAACTTCCTACTGTAACTAACCTTCCTGCTAGAACATATTTGCTCTTAAATCTATAAACGTGTACATGTATTTGTTAATACTTGTTGACTTTAATTTGGGTGCTGGGTTTATGCAAAAATTGGTCCTTTAGCAAGCTACTGCTAGAATAGTGGGCCAGTCCCAATGCTCCGACCCACAGTAGAACAAGCGTTAGCCCATCAACACAAAAAGCACCTACACTCTTCAATCCATTAGAGCCTTCAAATTCGTTATTTCTCTCGCCCTAAAATGAGCATCTTGTTGCATGATTTGAGAGGGTTTATACCAAAATCTTGGCACGACAATATTTTAGAAGGGCTCTCAAGGAAGCTTTGGTCTAACTAAGGCTCCGTTTGGTTAGAGTAATTATTGGAGGGATGGAAAATTGTTGAGAGAAAGGTGCAGAGAAAATAAAGCTTGTGATTGTTTGGTTGAGAGTGGAAAATGGGAAAGATTTTGGTGGGGATCATGAGTTTTCTCCCAAACTGACCAAAACACAATCTCTCCAAATTGGAGAAAAAATGGTGCAAAAATTGGACAAAATTGCTCATGTGAAGCTTCTTTTCTTTTATCTCCCAGTGCTGCCTTTGTTTTCTTTTTGGGTTTTTTTTTTTTTTTAATTGGGCATGAATGCATGTTTGGCATTTTTTTTTTCGTTTGCCTTTTTGTTTTTTTTTTTACTGAGCATGATTGGATTTTTCATTGGTTGTGTCTGTCTTTTTGCTTTTATTTTTTTATAATTGGACATGATTTTTGTTTTAATAAACTTGGTGTGGTTGCTTTAGTTCTTTGATTTTTTTTTTTTTTTTAACTGGAATAATTTTTTTAATAAAGGCATATAAGTCAATTCATATAAATTACATTTGCATGAGCTGTGTGCATGATGAAAATAATCCGATAGTCTTTTTTATATAATTTCTGCAATATAAATCTAGTAGCATTTGACTTTAATTTTGAGAAAAAAAAGTTCAACGAAATTTTATATCTCAAGCTCAATGGTTTTAAAGGTCATTTTGAAAAATGGGTTTGGAGTCGAACTGGGTAAACAAAAACTATGCGTATCCAAAACTGATCGTGCATTTGTAATCTAGGAAACATTATCTCAAAACATATACTTTTATTTCTTTAGAAAATCCACTGTGCTTAAATTCAAAACGGACCAAGGCCTTTGAAAGCACACATTTATTTATTTATTTTATGGCCTCATTTGGTTTGTCTCCGTCTCAGTTCTCAACATGATTTCATTTTGTTTACTAACATCAGACAATTCATAAAAGCACATCATCATATGTAAAAACACAAGAATTGGGCTTCTTCCTAATGGCCCATTTGTATTTGAATCTTCATTCAATAAATTGTAATATGGCTTGTGCTTAAAAGTAAAATGAGCTATTGTTTCCATTTCATAGCTTTTGGATTCATGTGCAATTTAAGCCATAATTTCTTAAAAGAAAAATGTAGGAAAAAAGAAAAAAGCACCACCCATAAATATGAAATGAACCACGAATATTGCGAAGGCATTTTTTCTCAATATATATATATATATATATTGCGAAGGCATTATATTGCATTTTTTTTTTTGAAAGCATTATATTGCATTAATATTATCAATTTAATACCAATCAATTTACCCTTATATTTATCATTAATAAACCATAAGCTAATTGTGCGCAAAAGTAAAAGCTATTATATATAACACATCAACACATTCAAAAATAAATAAGTATTTGATATATGCTGACTCACAGAACCAAATAAATAATTGATTCCATGACAACCAGGTAAATAATTAATTATGACATGGAACCATTAACTAAGGAAAGCCACCAAAAACAAATGCATCATTAGGCAGCTTTTTCACAAACTGCAAAACTACCTGGGTTAATTGTAATGCTCTTAGTGCAATTATCAGTTTTGTAGATCCCAACAAGTCTATCAGCCAATTCAAACATGTTGTTTCTAAGGCTGCAGGTGGCATAAAAGATAACATCAAGAACAGTGTAAGTAAACATGTCAGTAACTACTAACTATAGCAATAAATCCCAGGGGGCATTGAAAGTACCTTATGATTATAAACTGGGCATCCTTTGTTCGGTCCTTCACATAATGCCCCACAATAGAAACATTTTTGAAGTCTGCAAACCATATGGATTGGTAAGTGAATGAAAACCAAAAGAAAGTGAAAATGGAACTTGAGAGAGAGAGAGAAGGGGGGGGGGGGGGGGGGGGGTTTTTGTTTTGGGTGTGGAGGGGGTAGGGTTGGGGGTGGTGGAGGGGCTCATTTTTCCTGACATCTTGTTTACAATCTCTGTGATGGCACAGGTTGACGCTGAAATACAAGTTACAAGACATGAAAAAAGGCATACAAGGAGTTGGAACTGAAGGCAAAGGCTTACAAAAAAAGGCTTGACGACTTGCAAACTGCTCTTATAAAGCATATGGAACAGTATGTCTTTTTGTGGAACTCTTAAGAAGCAGGGGTCTTAATGAACTTGAAACATAACATTGTGTATTGTCGCAGAATTCAGAAAGACTTAGTGGACCCTGAAAAGCTTCAGGCAACCTTGACTGATGAAACTCTTAACGAGCCCTGTGGCCTAAAAAGGGCCCTTGAAATTGTAGCACTTCTGGAAGCACAACTGAAGGAGATGAATCCAAATCTTGATTCTATCTCAGAGTATGACTTTATCTGTTCTTATAAAATTGTTAACCTACTTGAGTTTAATTCTTCATGGCCCTCTGCTAAATTTGCATAATATGATTAATAGATATCGGACAAAAGTATCATTATATAATGAACGAGTTGAGGAACTAAACAAGATCACTCAACAGCGTGATGACATAAAGAGGCAGTATGATGAATGGAGGAAGAAGAGGCATGCATATCTATCTTTACTTTTATGTCTGATTTGTTTTCTTTATATCCTTCTACACAATTTTTTAGTTTTCACTCAACTGGATATGGTACAATAACAGGTTGGATGAGTTCATGGCAGGATTCAATGCAATATCTTTGAAGCTGAAGGAGATGTATCAGGTTTGTGAATAAATCATTCTCCACAAGTTTTAGCTAGATTATAAATTCTATTGTCCTTTTGGGCTCTTTGGTCTTCACATGACACCTTAATGTACATTAAACAGTTTGAATTGCAAGAAATATGACTGGTGTCATTTGTACTCTGGTGCTAGATGTTCTGCCTTTGAAGAACTACACTTTCAATTGGCAGAATTCTTTTCTATGCTCCTTCATTTGCAATCAGTTGGGGCTTTTTATATTTGACACTTCTTGTTTCATGCTCCTTTCCTCTTTATTTATTTATTTATTTTTTTTCCTTGTATTATATGCATTTGCAAGTAATGATTGTACTTTTCCCTCCTAATGGACTTGCCATAGATGATCACACTTGGAGGTGATGCAGAACTTGAGCTAGTGGACTCTTTGGATCCGTTCTCTGAAGGTGTTGTTTTCAGTGTCCGACCACCAAAGAAGAGCTGGAAGAATATTGCAAATTTATCGGGTGGTGAAAAGGTTANAAAAAAAAAAAAAAAAAGAAACTAAAAAGATGCAAGAAAGCACAGTACCTCTGATGCCCGTAACTCATCCACAGTCCTTTTCACTTTGTCATAATTGGATTTTGCATTGTCTAATACATCTTTATGTTCATCGATCAGCTATACAAGGGGGAGAAAGAAATTAGATCATATGGCAGTACAGGAAATTCTTATTTCTTGTGGATTTTTATTAAAAATAAGAAACCTTCTGTGTCTTTTTATAATTCTCTTGAACTGTAAATGCTTTCTGCTCAATTTCTTTGAAAACACCTCCCAATTTTTCCTTTTCCTCAACAAGTCTTTCTTTCTCCTTCTTTGACTCCTCAATCCCTTTAGTCAACTTCTTCATCATTTTTTGGCCAGTCTCTATTTGGACTCTGTGGCGGTTGATCTCTGTGCTCTTTTTATCGATATCCTAACAGTTGGGTAGCATGAATTAGTGCAACTCTCCATTGTAACTAATAACTTGGATGTTTGATTGTTTCATAGTATTTCATATACTTACAGATTGAATCTTATTGACCTTTAACTTTTGTGCTTTCAATCTTTCACCACCAGCGTTCTCTATATTATTCTGAAGCTCCAAAGCCTAAAGCAGAGACAATTAAGCATAAATCAAATAAACTGAGATATCAAAATAATATTTATGCACTGTTCATGTTAGACATGATATATGAAATAAGCAAAAGAACAGGTTAGTAGGGAAGCCAGAACATAAACCACCTACCATGAATGCAACTAGCCTAAATTCTGTTCTGTAGGTAAATGTAATGATTGAGATGCAACAAGCAAGGACAACAAAACATAATAGAGCTCATCACCCACCTTCTCTTTCAGCTCTTTAGACCCTTGTATAAGTTTATCAATCTCCTTTTCTTCTGTAGAAATTATTTTCTTGAGCTCCTCCAACCTATCAAGCTCATCCTTCCTTGGCTGTGATGCAGCCTCCAGTGAATCAAGTTGTTTCTCAATATAACTATGTTGCGAATTCAAACTGTCAATCTGTTGAAGCATAGTTTCCAACACATTATATTCATTTCAAATTTAACTATAAGGTACCTTAAAAAACCCCTAACTGAGCATTACCTCTTTCTGACTTTTAGCTAATTCCATCTCCAGGATAGCAATAGCTTTTTCAGATGCCTGGTAACACCGCACTGCCTCAGCAATTCTTTGGCGGATGCTATTTAATTTTTCAACCATTATAGACAGTTCCTTCTCAGCATTTGCAACAGCTTCTCCCGACACACTGTCAGCTCGAATAGATGTCCCCATTTTGCCACCACGAGGCTTATTTCCCCCACCACTCATTGTACCAGATGTTTCAAAAAGTGCACCATCAAGTGTTACCACACGTCGAAATTCTTTGTTTCCACTGTATGCAATACGTGTTGCCTGAAAATTTGAAAATAGAAGCTGTTTAACAATTTGCCAGACCCAAGTCAACATCAATGTGAAATCTCCAATAAACCATATAAATTCCCAAGTTCTACTTGCACCAATATTGGTTATTTTACCCTCAATATTCAATAACATGGAAACCACCCACAGAAGGAACTTGAAGATTTAACCTAATCAAGAGATCAATGCATATTAGGAATTAATGATAATCCCTTTTGGTATAAAACAGATATAAGTTTCTGATACAAAGTATGGCAGGGCTAAGACACTAAGGGCCTTAAAAAAATGATTTCTTCTCTCTTAAAATATGTTTGCTTACATTGTGGCATATTCCACTTAAGATTCTATCAGCAGTAAAACATCTAAAATTTCCTTCTCATTTGTCTTGGGTCACAGTTGAAAAGGATCTGTCACAAGGTAGATTGTGCAAAAATGTTTTTTTTGGAAAGCACACATAGCCAAAAAGAAATTAAAAAGTTCCAAGCCAACAACTTTAGTAACTCCATGGCAACTAATCCAGATAAACCAAGCACAAGCTACAAAATCAACTTATTATCCACAATGTTAAACTAACAAAACACCAGCTTGCTTTTAGAAAGAAGCTAGCAATTCTTAACACTGCATTTTTTTACAATTTTAAATCAGAAGAATAATCCTAAGATTTAGAAAGAAACTGGAAACTACCTGGTCAAGATCCTTAGCAACAACAGTGTTTCCCAATGCTGCAAAGAAAGCAAGTTTCATTCTTTCATCCTGAACTTTAATTAAATCGAAAAGACGTGGAACTCCCTCTGGAGTGCTTATCTTCTCCTTCAACTTGGGTAAGAATTCAACTTGCTTCTCCTGCAAGAGGAATTTAAATTATAAAATAAAAGATAAATTAGTCATAGTTTTATGAGTCCTCTTCAATTAATAGGAGTATATTATATATGAAGGAAAACGATAATATATATATATATATTCTGTATAAAAAAATTTAAGTGGCCACCAAATCTGAATCATCATTTTCTAAATTTATTGACTCCACAATCCTATTAAAATGAGATAATAAAATTTCAAAACCACTATGACTGCTGTAAGTTTAGGCTGCACATCTCCAAAATTTTAACCACAAACTTTTGTAACATGAACCCAATGAGCAATCCAATAGATCCTACAATATTGAAACATTGTCTCTTCTTACTATCTCAAAACCAGCTAGTAGATTCAATTGTGTGGGAACAATCTATCGTATCATAATTTTAAACTAGAGTGATCTACAAACTGGAGATATCAAAATCATGCACACAGATTCAGCCAACTTTCAGTGAAATAGATTCAAAGACCATGTCATCAGTTCTGAAAATTTTCAGTCAAGTTTTCTAGGATCGAACTGAACCAGTCAAGCTTCCAACTTCTAAGTAAACAAGGTCTTTTAGGTGCTCAAAACATTAAAGTAACTGTTTGGACAGTATAAGTTTCCATATATCATATAATGTGAAATTGGTACCAAAATCATGAAAGTTGCAACACCAAGATTCTCCCTCCGAAGTAGCTCAACGCATGCTTGTGCTGCACCTGCTGTTTCCACTACAATATAATCAAGTCCAGGGCATGCTGTTGATATAGCAACATCATATTTTGCTGCAGGTAGAAAATCATAAGGCAGTGAATAGAAATAAAATTTTCTTTAAAAAAACTAAATATAAAAAAAAATATGGGAATTGATATCACAATATTATTTGATACAGAAAATGTTAAGTTTGTCAATGCATTAAACATGGCAATAATTGGATATGGCGGTAAAGTAATAAAGCCAAACACAATTGTCACAAATCAACAAACACAAATCTCAACTCATATAAATCACATGTATTGTTCTGTATACCTAGGACAAGAACTGCTTTGGCAAAGCAGGTATAAGAAAAGGCATCAATTGATAACAAGTCACGCAAAAATTGGACTAAGGTTATTGTGTGAAGCTTGAAAAGATGGCTAGAAAACAAATATAACGAACTAATAACAAAGAAAAAGACTTACCATCAATAGCACCAAGATCACCCATCCTGCCATATATTCCCTCAATTCGGTTGGACTCCTTGGCCTGCAAGATTGCTTTCAGAACTGATCCCTGACTCTTCTCAGAATCCAGAATAGACTTAAGTTCTGCAACCTTCTGTCTTGCAGATTGTTCAATAGGAATCAGTGCATCCTGTTCTTTGATACATTCCTGCAATAAGGGTTAAGTACTATCGTCATATTCCCTCATGGCGACGCAACAAGTGAACTTAAAATTCAAATTATTTGTCATGAAATTACAAACTTGTTCCACTCTACGAGCTTCCGATGCTTCAAGCTTGTTCTTTTCTATATCAGTTTGAATATTTGTGATGCTTGCAGTTTTTGTTTTTAGTTTTCCCAATATAACATCCACCTGCTTTCGAGCATCTTCAAATGCTGCACAACCAGCTTCATGCTGAAACAGTCAACCATCACTTTCAGCCAACTATATTTTAATATCCACACATCCACTGAATGATTTGACATATTATAGGACCTATTACTTTCAACCAGGATCAATCTACACAAGAAATGAATTCCTTGAAAAAAAAATTGAAGATGCTTAATACAATTTTTTTCCATTTATATGTGAGGAAAAAAAATAATGGGAAACTAACAAGTAGCCAGTGCTTTCATGCATCCTTTAGAATTAATTAAAAAGATACTATCAAAGTACCAAACTCACCTTTTCATTCAAAAGCTTGCTTTCAGTACATGTAACTTCTAGTTTTCCCTTATGTTCAATCAATTGCTTTTCCCAAGGTTCTAATTCAGCACGAACTTTTGCAAGCTCGGCATGATATCTCTCAGTTTCAACTGCTTATTGACCAATCAGGGGTAAGTAACATGTAACTTCTTGTTTCTCAAAAAAATAAAACTGCTTATCGACCAATCAGGGTTAAGTAACATTTTCGATAATTAACTGCACATTCCCATGTCTGCTAGAGGTATGACAGTATCACAATAACTATTTAAAGGGGGATTAACTCTTCAACAAAAGAGTACTGTGGGAGGAATGAATCTTTTCCTAATCAGGTATTGTTTGCTTTGGGAATGGGCCGATCACACATACTATGGTACACCCTTCCTTAGGCCAAGTGCTTATAAGGCAAGGGTGGGAGGCGTCTCTCCCTGATGTGGGATTGAACAAATTCATGAGGGTGGCATCGGCTCCTCGGCCCATTCCAAAAGCAAACAATACCTGATTAGGGAAAGATTCGTTCCTCCCACTAGTACCAATTTCCCAACCAACAAAAAGATAACATACAATACCGAGTATACTTGGAAAGAATAAACAAAAGCAGACATCCGCACCAAAGTCACAAAAGAAACTTATTGGTCCATTGGCTCTCCCCATGGGGTTAAAAGGAGTGATTTTGATTTAAAGTTTTTTAATTTTTGAACAAGGAGTAAATTATGCATTAAACAAGAATCAAAGGTGCTAAAGAGCAATAGCTAACCTGGCACTTCCTTATCCCATAATAACAGAGTGGAAGGTGAGGTAATGGGTTCAAGAACCACTGAGCGTGTGTGTTAGCTTACCAATATAAAAAATAAAAGGAATCAAAGGCCTATATATGTGTATAAACCCATGAAGAGTTCAATATTAATGATACATTAATTTTAGGCAAAAAAAAAAAAAAGCATAAAGCTCATCACCCACCTTCTCTTTCAGCTCTTTAGACCCTTGTATAAGTTTATCAATCTCCTTTTCTTCTGTAGAAATTATTTTCTTGAGCTCCTCCAACCTATCAAGCTCATCCTTCCTTGGCTGTGATGCAGCCTCCAGTGAATCAAGTTGTTTCTCAATATAACTATGTTGCGAATTCAAACTGTCAATCTGTTGAAGCATAGTTTCCAACACATTATATTCATTTCAAATTTAACTATAAGGTACCTTAAAAAACCCCTAACTGAGCATTACCTCTTTCTGACTTTTAGCTAATTCCATCTCAAGGATAGCAATAGCTTTTTCAGATGCCTGGTAACACCGCACTGCCTCAGCAATTCTTTGGCGGAAGTTATTTAATTTTTCAACCATTATAGACAGTTCCTTCTCAGCATTTGCAACAGCTTCTCCCGACACACTTTCAGCTCGAATAGATGTCCCCATTTTGCCACCGCGAGGCTTATTTCCCCCACCACTCATTGTACCAGATGTTTCAAAAAGTGCACCATCAAGTGTTACCACACGTCGAAATTCTTTGTTTCCACTGTATGCAATACGTGTTGCCTGAAAATTTGAAAATAGAAGCTATTTAACAATTTGCCAGACCCAAGACAACATCAATGTGAAATCTCCAATAAACCATATAAATTCCCAAGTTCTACTTGCACCAATATTGGTTATTTTACCCTCAATATTCAATAACATGGAAACCACCCACAGACGGAACTTGAGTATTTAACCTAATCAAGAGATCAATGCATATTAGGAATTAATGATAATCCCTTTTGGTATAAAACAGATATAAGTTTCTGATACAAAGTATGGCAGGGCTAAGACGCTAAGGGCCTTAAAAAAATGATTTCTTCTCTCTTAAAATATGTTTGCTTACATTGTGGCATATTCCACATAAGATTCTATCAGCAGTAAAACATCTAAAATTTCCTTCTCATTTGTCTTGGGTCACAGTTGAAAAGGATCTGTCACAAGGTAGATTGTGCAAAAATGTTTTTTTTGGAAAGCACACATAGCCAAAAAGAAATTAAAAAGTTCCAAGCAGACAACTTTAGTAACTCCATGGCAACTAATCCAGATAAACCAAGCACAAGCTACAAAATCAACTTATTATCCACAATGTTAAACTATCAAAACACCAGCTTGCTTTTAGAAAGAAGCTAGCAATTCTTAACACTGCATTTTTTTACAATTTTAAATCAGAAGAATAATCCTAAGATTTAGAAAGAAACTGGAAACTACCTGGTCAAGATCCTTAGCAACAACAGTGTTTCCCAATGCTGCAAAGAAAGCAAGTTTCATTCTTTCATCCTGAACTTTAATTAAATCGAAAAGACGTGGAACTCCCTCTGGAGTGCTTATCTTCTCCTTCAACTTGGGTAAGAATTCAACTTGCTTCTCCTGCAAGAGGAATTTAAATTATAAAATAAAAGATAAATTAGTCATAGTTTTATGAGTCCTCTTCAATTAATAGGAGTATATTGTATATGAAGGAAAACAATAATATATATATATATATATTCTGTATAAAAAAATTTAAGTGGCCACCAAATCTGAATCATCATTTTCTAAATTTATTGACTCCACAAGCCTATTAAAATGAGATAACAAAATTTCAAAACCACTATGACTGCTGTAAGTTTAGGCTGCACATCTCCAAAATTTTAACCACAAACTTTTGTAACATGAACCCAATGAGCAATCCAATAGATACTACAATATTGAAACATTGTCTCTTCTTACTATCTTAAAACCAGCTAGTAGATTCAATTGTATGGGAACAATCTATCGTATCATAATTTTAAACTAGAGTGATCTACAAACTGGAGATATCAAAATCATGCACACAGATTCAGCCAACTTTCAGTGAAATAGATTCAAAGACTGTGTCATCAGTTCTGAAAATTTTCAGTCAAGTTTTCTAGGATCGAACTGAACCAGTCAAGCTTCCAACTTCTAAGTAAACAAGGTCTTTTAGGTGCTCAAAACATTAAAGTAACTGTTTGGACAGTATAAGTTTCCATATATCATATAATGTGAAATTGGTACCAAAATCATGAAAGTTGCAACACCAAGATTCTCCCTCCGAAGTAGCTCAACGCATGCTTGTGCTGCACCTGTTGTTTCCACTACAATATAATCAAGTCCAGGGCATGCTGTTGATATAGCAACATCATATTTTGCTGCAGGTAGAAAATCATAAGGCAGTGAATAGAAATAAAATTTTCTTTAAAAAAACTAAATATAAAAAAAATATGGGAATTGATATCACAATATTATTTGATAAAGAAAATGTTAAGTTTGTCAATGCATTAAACATGGCAATAATTGGATATGGCGGTAAAGTGATAAAGCCAAACACAATTGTCACAAATCAACAAACACAAATCTCAACTCATATAAATCACATGTATTGTTCTGTATACCTAGGACAAGAACTGCTTTGGCAAAGCAGGTATAAGAAAAGGCATCAATTGATAACAAGTCACGCAAAAATTGGACTAAGGTTATTGTGTGAAGCTTGAAAAGATGGCTAGAAAACAAATATAATGAACTAATAACAAAGAAAAAGACTTACCATCAATAGCACCAAGATCACCCATCCTGCCATATATTCCCTCAATTCGGTTGGACTCCTTGGCCTGCAAGATTGCTTTCAGAACTGATCCCTGACTCTTCTCAGAATCCAGAATAGACTTAAGTTCTGCAACCTTCTGTCTTGCAGATTGTTCAATAGGAATCAGTGCATCCTGTTCTTTGATACATTCCTGCAATAAGGGTTAAGTACTATCATCATATTCCCTCATGGCAACGCAACAAGTGAACTTAAAATTCAAATTATTTGTCATGAAATTACAAACTTGTTCCACTCTATGAGCTTCCGATGCTTCAAGCTTGTTCTTTTCTATATCAGTTTGAATATTTGTGATGCTTGCAGTTTTTGTTTTTAGTTTTCCCAGTATAACATCCACCTGCTTTCGAGCATCTTCAAATGCTGCACGACCAGCTTCATGCTGAAACAGTCAACCATCACTTTCAGCCAACTATATTTTAATATCCACACATCCACTGAATGATTTGACATATTATAGGACCTATTACTTTCAACCAAGATCAATCTACACAAGAAATGAATTCCTTGAAAAAAAAATTGAAGATGCTTAATACAATTTTTTTCCATTTATATGTGAGGAAAAAAAATAACGGGAAACTAACAAGTAGCCAGTGCTTTCATGCATCCTTTAGAATTAATTAAAAAGATACTATCAAAGTACCAAACTCACCTTTTCATTCAAAAGCTTGCTTTCAGTACATGTAACTTCTAGTTTTCCCTTATGTTCAATCAATTGCTTTTCCCAAGGTTCTAATTCAGCACGAACTTTTGCAAGCTCAGCACGATATCTCTCAGTTTCAACTGCTTATTGACCAATCAGGGGTAAGTAACATGTAACTTCTTGTTTCTCAAAAAAATAAAACTCTTATCGACCAATCAGGATTAAGTAACATTTTCGATAATTAACTGCACATGGGATGTGGGAGGAACGAATCTTTTCCCAATCAGGTATTGATCGCTTTGGGAATGGGCCAATCACACATACTATGTTACACCCTTCCTTAGGCCAAGTGCTTATAAGGCAAGGGTGAGAGGCGTCTCTCCCCGATGTGGGATTGAACAAATTCATGAGGGTGACATCGGCTCCTCAGCCCATTCCAAAAGCAAACAATACCTGATTAGGGAAAGATTCATTCCTCCCACAAGTACCAATTTCCCAACCAACAAAAAGATAACATACAATACCGAGTATACTTGGAAAGAATAAACAAAAGCAGACATCCACGCCAAAGTCACAAAAGAAACTTATTGGTCCCTTGTTGGCTCTCCCCATGGGGTTAAAAGGAGTGATTTTGATTTAAAGTTTTTTAATTTTTGAACAAGGAGTAAATTATGCATTAAACAAGAATCAAAGGTGCTAAAGAGCAATAGCTAAACTGGCACTTCCTTATCCCATAATAATGGAGTGGAAGGTGAGGTAATGGGTTCAAGAACCACTGAGCGTGTGTTAGCTTACCAATATAAAAAATAAAAGGAATCAAAGGCCTATATATGTGTATAAACCCAGGAAGAATTCAATATTAGTGATACATTAATTTTAGGCAAAAAAAAAAAAAAAAAAGCATACAAAATAACACCAACTCGAAATTTGTTGAAAATGACAAGGGCATAACCTTTTCACATGGTCAAGCATGAGAAAAGTTAATTCCAATATCCTTACCAACGTTCCTAATCCCACCTGAAAATGATCCTGAGGCTTTCTATAAAATTGTAAGCCAAATCAAACTTCCAAATTCGATTACAATATAAATTAAGAATTTTCCAAAAACAGTTGTACAGGAATACTAAGTTATGCAATACGTGTCAGAGCCATATAAATCATGGATATCAGAGCACAAACTTTAAATATGAGAACTCCATGATTATTTGGGCATCCTTTTAAATGTTAAGCAATTGTTCACCAGTCAAATACTATTTAATAATAAAATAACCAAAACATTATATCTACCATGGGAGATGGCACCATATAAAATAATAATAATAATAATAAAATCCAACTTGAGAATACTTAGTATAGACCCGAGTAAACGCAAAGCAGTGTAATAAGAATCAAAAATTTTAATTAGGGATATAGCTTACAACAAAACCCACAAAAAATGAACAATAATATTTTACCATGGCATGAAACATACATAAACAGTTATAAAGTAAAAACTTAATGTTGCTGCTTTAAAGTGTGATTTGCAACATTACATATTCATATTCTTCATAATTGAAAAGATAAAAACACCTTTAGAATTCTCTTTAATTTCCTCCAAGACTTTCTCCTCATCCAGCAAGAGCTTTTGCAGTTTTGGAATACTTTCCTCAAGTTCCGGGATCAGATTTTTTGAGTTTTCACACTCCTTTTCTAAGTCATTAATCTTTGTTGAATCCTGAAATGGGAAGCCAAAAGTTAAATAATAACTGTGTTCTGTTCAAGTGAACAATGTCTTTCCCATACCTTTTCAAGTTTATCCTCAAGTTTCTTGATCTTTTGCTTCATGTGCTTCAAATCTTCCCGATATTTGACATCCTGCCTTTCAAAATTCTTAAACTCTTCCTTACAGCTTCTGAGTTGATTATCAAGTTCCTAATTATTAAAAAGAAAGGTAAATAGTTGATCATTCAAATAAGATCAAAGTGAATTCAGTAAGATAACATTCAATGCAAACATATCATTTTAAAGAATGGGTGGCACATGGTTTGAAAATCAATATAATAATATAGTGTCCTCACAATGCCACAATCATATACCAACAATATTAATAGGTTCTTGTAAGCATTTGTTTATGCAATATAAGAGCCATATTCTGCTAACCTCTTGTCTCTTCATATACTTGTTATGCACAGTTTCAAGCTCCTCCAATGTTTTATGACTTTCTCGTATGTTCTCCCTGAAACAAGATTTCAAGCTCTTCATCAGATATACTTTTTTTTGTTTCAACTAAACATACATATTTCCAAACATGCCATAAGCATATACCTTTCAGTCTTCAGGTTTTCTTCTAAACTGGCAACATTTGCTTGTAGTTCAACCAATTTTGTATTAGTATCTTCATGAGCCAATTTTGTGGCTTTCTCTTGCCATTTCAAGAGAGACAGCTCTTTCAGCATGTATGCTTCTGCTTCATTCTTCACATCCTGTTGCAGCAAAATATGTGAACAGGATAATTAAACATTGGATGATATAGCAATGTGCAATAATATTTACATACCTCCAAGCTATCTCTCTCTTTCTCGGCTAACTTAACCATTTGTACCACCCCAGACCTGCTCTCATTAAGCGATTCTAGCCTATGAGATACAAGGAAAAGAACATTATCAGTTGTCAGAAAATTGACAAAATGCTATTTTGGGTAATGACTGAATTTGAAAAATATTTATTTCAATAAAGTGGAGCACAGAATGTTACAGCATGTTTGACAGTGGCAGAGAGCATCAAAGATGATCGAAAATAAAGTTTTTTTGGCAGGTAACAGGAAAGGAAATTCATCTAATAAAAAGAAGCAAACAAACCCCAGATTGATAATTGCAGCATCATCTGAAAGGATACATGTTCTCAGCTTAATGATGAACACTGCATATCAAGCTATCACATAAAATGCTCTTTCAATTAATACATTCTAAAGACTGGCTTCCCACAAAAAACCCATTTACAAGTTATACCTTCTATCCTCAACTTTCAAATTTTCAGCTAACTAACAAGAATTATGCCTCCAATTAGCATTAGCACTAACACGAGTAATAGATATAGTGCATCATTAAAAATAGAAAGTTGACGTAGCAAGTAGGAATAAGAGAAATAGAAAATAAACTTTCAACTAAGTTAACACGCAGACTGTACTCACTGCTTATTTGCTTCATCAATTCTTTCGACGTATTTGTTGGTTCCAATTATGTCCTCAAGATATTCAAGAAAACCTTCATCATGGGGTCCCTGAGCTTTTGGCTTCATAAGTGAAATTTGCTCAACTTCACCCTGGCAACAGCCAAGAAGCAAATATTACAACACGTAGAAACAAACATCTTATTCCAAACTACAATCCCTGCATAGTAAGTATCAAACCTGAAGAATCAAAAAACGGTTGTTGTCAAGGTCAACTCCTTTCCCTTTCAATTTCCGGGTAACTTCAGTAAAATTACTTGACCGGTCATTAATATAATATTTAGAGGAGTTATCCCGAAGGGCAACTCGAGTAATCACAAAGTCACTCCCTGGAACAGCTTCATATGTTCCATCATTCTGTAATCATTAAAAATAGCATGAGAAATGATGAAACTGAAATCACTAAAATTTTCCCATTTGCTAACCATGTAGATAAAGATAAACAATTTTAAATATTATTCTAATTACCACATAGAAAAATATATCTCCTTTAAAACAGAGAAAATCAATTGGGTTAGTAAAATTTTAGTATCCTTTCCTCTTAGCATCCTTTTTCAAACAATCAACCAAAAGATAAAGAAAAGTACTTATTAGAAACACGACCCATATATGAAAGATGAAAGCTTTTACCTACCAAATCAATGATCTCCTGGAAGTGTACAGAGACACCTGCACTATCCAAATTTTGGTGATTAGTGGAATTGTGGATGAGCTCCGAAACTTTATTAAGACGCATCTGCACATTTAAGCCAAAACAAATCAGGCACAAAACATGATCCCCCAAACACAAAACAAGTAAACCCAATGTAGTGCCTGTCATATCTCTATAAGTTTCCATGTCACAATTTATAGCCAAAATGTTACTTACTGTTTAGTACCTCATATCTACGCATTAAACCATGACAAATTAGGCACAAAGCATGAAACCCCAAACACAAAACAAATAAAACCCAATGCAGTGTCTATCTTAACTCTATAAGTATTCAAATTCAAGTCACAATTTTTAGCCAAAATGCAACGTAATTTTCCTTAACAAAAGCAGCAAAAACACATTAACTTTATTAACTCTCATCTACACTTAAAAAAAAAAAAAAAAAAAACACGTAGAAACAAACATCTTATTCCAAACTACAATCCCTGCATAGTAAGTATCAAACCTGAAGAATCAAAAAACGGTTGTTGTCAAGGTCAACTCCTTTCCCTTTCAATTTCCGGGTAACTTCAGTAAAATTACTTGACCGGTCATTAATATAATATTTAGAGGAGTTATCCCGAAGGGCAACTCGAGTAATCACAAAGTCACTCCCTGGAACAGCTTCATATGTTCCATCATTCTGTAATCATTAAAAATAGCATGAGAAATGATGAAACTGAAATCACTAAAATTTTCCCATTTGCTAACCATGTAGATAAAGAAAAACAATTTTAAATATTATTCTAATTACCACATAGAAAAATATATCTCCTTTAAAACAGAGAAAATCAATTGGGTTAGTAAAATTTTAGTATCCTTTCCTCTTAGCATCCTTTTTCAAACAATCAACCAAAAGACAAAGAAAAGTACTTATTAGAAACATGACCCATATATGAAAGATGAAAGCTTTTACCTACCAAATCAATAATCTCCTGGAAGTGTACAGAGACACCTGCACTATCCAAATTTTGGTGATTAGTGGAATTGTGGATGAGCTCCGAAACTTTATTAAGACGCATCTGCACATTTAAGCGAAAACAAATCAGGCACAAAACATGATCCCCCAAACACAAAACAAATAAACCCAATGTAGTGCCTGTCATATCTCTATAAGTTTCCATGTCACAATTTATAGCCAAAATGTTACTTAATGTTTAGTACCTCATATCTACGCATTAAACCATGACAAATTAGGCACAAAGCATGAAACCCCAAACACAAAACAAATAAAACCCAATGCAGTGCCTATCTTAGCTCTATAAGTATTCAAATTCAAGTCACAATTTTTAGCCAAAATGCAACGTAAT
Organism: Quercus suber; assembly: GCF_002906115.3. Lineage (NCBI taxonomy): Eukaryota > Viridiplantae > Streptophyta > Magnoliopsida > Fagales > Fagaceae > Quercus > Quercus suber. The sequence goes on along the minus strand of NW_027069672.1, from coordinate 165,607 downwards.
TTTCCTTAACAAAAGCAGCAAAAACACATTAACTTTATTAACTCTCATCTACACTTAAAAAAAAAAAAAAAAACCATCTGCACATTTAAACTAATACAAATACAAATTGGGCACAAAGCAAAAACCCCCCAAAAATCAAACAAATAACAAAATCTAGCATCTTTTGTAGCCCTAGAAAATAATTATAGCAAAAAATTTACATAATTTTCACTAATAAACAAAAGCACCCAAAAAATTCAGATCCAAAGAAGAAAAAAAAAGGTATCACCTGCTTTGCTCGCTTTCCAAATACAAACAGCATTGCATCAATCACATTGCTTTTCCCACTCCCATTTGGTCCAACCACTGCTGAAAAGCTCTAATTGTCCCAAACAAACAAAACAAGCCAAAAATATTTCAAAATTCAATGAAATTTTGAAAATTTATTTTTCAAAAACTTTCCGATCAATTTTTCTCGGCATCCGAACGGGAGGAAAGAACCCTAACCTTGTGGAAAGGACCGACGCGCTGTTCGCCGGCGTAAGACTTGAAGTTTCGCATCACCATCTCTTTGATGAACAGTCTCGGACCTGCTCCGGATCTCCGCTCCGCCGAGCCCGACCCGTCCCCCATCACCTGGTCCTCCGATTCCAACCCCATTCTCCGAGTCAACTCACTGAGTTCCCTTCTTTTTTTCTTTTTTTTGGGTGGTTCCACGAGAAATGGAATTTTGTGAAAGTTTTGAAAATAATGGACAGAGAGAGAGAGAAAAGTATAGAGAAGGAGGTTTTGGCGGGAAACTGAAAAGTATTTATTTTCAAAGAAGAAACTGGTGGGCCGAGTTTTGGGTTCCTAGTGGACTATTCGGATCATGTTTGACAAGCCCAGTCAATGAATTGCTTTTTATTAACAATTCGGCCTGTCTAATGTAATATATAGTAATATATTGAAACAAAGATAAATGTTGGTCACAACATTTTTACCATAAAAATATTTTGGGTAAAATATCATTTTCGTCCCTAAATTATCACAAAAGTTTGTTTTTCATCCCTAAACTTTCAAAAGTTCTATTTTCATCCCTAAACTATCACAAAAGTTCATTTTTCGTCCCTAAACTTTCAAAAGTTCTATTTTCGTCCCTAAACTTTTCCAAACGTATTGATTTTCGTCCCTTCCACATCAGCACTCTGTCAAGCCACGTTAGCACTCCGTCAGAACTTTTGAAAATTTAGGGACGAAAATAAAACTTTTGAAAGTTTAAGGACGAAAAATGAACTTTTGTGATAGTTTAGGGACGAAAATAGAACTTTTGAAAGTTTAGGAACGAAAAATGAACTTTTGTAATAGTTTAGGGACGAAAATGATATTTTACCCAAATATTTTAGATAATAAGTTGTTATTGATTATTACCTGATATTGTCATAATAATTTTATAATTTTGTACATTTATAGTTATAAAGAAATGTACACCATTTTTAAAAGAATGTATATGGTTTTGAGTACACTTTTTTTTTTTAAATGCAAACAATTTTGTTTATTTAATGTATGGATTTTTGAAAGAATAAACACAATTTTGAAGATTCAAAATAAACTATTTTTTTCGAATAATGTACACAGTTTTTATATTTAATCTACATAATTTTTCAAAGTGCCGTACATATTAATTTTATATATTCAACATTTATAATTTTTTTGATATGGGGATAGTTTTCTTAACAAATTACTTAAAATGTTAGATCTATGTCATAAAAATAAACTTTCAAAAAATATATACAATTTTAAACATTTCAAAAAATATACAAAATTCTGTATATATATCAAAAAAATAGACATATGTCAATTTATACAAAATTTCAAAGAATTTTTTCTAGATATTCAATTTACACACATTTTTTTAAAATACTCATCCTATCCACCCATTTAGTAGATCCAGTCTACTTTGTCAGGTCCAGTCTAATGTGATGATGACAAATGGTTAATGACTCTTTGCCGTAGCATTAAGGGAGACAGAGATAGATTCTGTTATCTACATGGAAATGCGTTCGCTTGTCTTGATGACATTGAATGCTAGCTCCACCAGCTTCCTAACTAATCCTTGAGAATCCATTAAATGAGACTTAATAATGCCAGTATATAGCCAGAGTACACGAATAACCAAGAAGAGAATAGAAGAAGAAGAAAAAAAACTATGATGGAGAAGAGAGCTAGTTCTCCGAGTCCCATGGACATCATGGGTGGTTCAAGGGATGAGGAAGATGGGAGTTCTAGTAGTAATGTCACCACCATGCGCACTGCAGAGACCTTGCTTCGTCTAGTCCCTATGACTCTATGCATCGCTGCACTCGTGGTCATGCTCAAGAACTCTCAGACCAACGACTATGGTTCCCTTTCCTACTCCGACCTTGGAGCTTTCAGGTTTTCTATTCCAGCACACGCACACACGCACACACACACACACACATATATGCGCGCGCGTGTGTGTACTCCTACATGTACATATTTTCATTTTCATGTACAAGTATGTAAGGGAAAGCATGAAGTTTCAGCTCCAATGATATATTCAAATATGGTCATGATAGATATGTAGATATTGAAGGCATATTTCCCACCTCCCACTAACTCATTTTCTAGTTGCAGCCACCATTAGTATCATTTTTCATAATCATCAATAGTCCACTGATAATTAAGTGCAACCAGAACCAGCTAGGTATTAAATTCGAAACTCTTTATTCAATACCCAACCATATTGGGGAAGTTGGTTGGTGGGTAGGGGCCATTACTACTGTTTTGTACATACATGTTCTCTTTCTCATCCTATAGCAGCGTGAGGATGCCTGTTGTTGTCATGTCATTATTTAACGGCCCAGATTGGGCGTACGGTGGCTGAGTTGATAATGAGCTAGATGGCTGATCTTGGCTGTTGAGTGGTTGATAAGCCATGGTTGAGGTTTTTGTTTTCTATTTTCAACAAATTGTTTTTGAAAATATAAAGAAATAATTTTTCTTGTATTTTTGAAATCAAAAACATATTGGATTAGTTGAAATTAAAAAAAAGATAGTATTTTGAAGAAAAAAATAAAAAATACTAAAATATATTGTTACTAAAATTTGAACGCTACCTCATTAAATAAAACAGATTTATTAAATTAAATGTGTGTTTTTATTGACTTTTGAAAATTAAAAACTGAAAATAACATTTTGCATATTTTCAATTTCCTTCGCAAATCAATTTTCTTCATAAATTGAGTTTTCTTAAAAGTTTTTGTTTTTTATCTATTTTAGATTGTCAAACAAGTTTTTTAGTCTCAAAAATAAAAAATTATTTTTAGAGACAAAAAATAAGAGGAAAAAACAATTACCAAACATATACTAAGATTCTAGGTGGAAGCAAAAAATGAGCTAGTAAGAAAAAAAAATTTAGGGAAAAAAGGTGGCTTTTGGGTTAAATTTGTTTAAAATCTTGTCTAGTCTAATATGGATTCTCTAATAAGCAAGTGAACTAAAAAGTCTATTGAAAACATGGTTGATTTGTAGCATTGGTAGGATTTCATTTTTGGTTTTTGGTATTTCTTAGATAGGTCTTGGTTTTAGTAGTTGTGATGTTTGTGTGTGTGTGTGTGTGTGTGTGTGGGGATAAGTAAGATGTATTGAGATGAATGGAAAGAAGTACAACAACTCATATTTAGTCCAACACAAGGACTGTCTGAAAAGAAAGAATTCAAGAATGAAAATATAGCAGGCTACAACGCCACCAAAATTACAACACATCCAAAACTAACAAAATCAAAATAACGAAGATTTTATTTACTTGATGATAAATTAGAATAAATGAAGTTCTTAACAGGCTCTAGGATATCATAATAGAATAGCACACCCTCATAAAAAGATTTGGCAGCTTGTTTGGCTAACTCATTAGCAGATTTGTTCCTCTCTGTATTCTCCCAATTAAAGGAGAATTGAAACTGATTTGCCAATTTAACTTGGCTCCATGTGTCCTCTACTACCAGAGTGATTTCCCAGAAAGGACTATTCCTGTAGGCTAGATGATTCACAGCTTCAAAAACTGTTAGGTCATCTCCTTCTACAATGAAATTGCATAACCTGTCAGCAATGGCTTGCTCCACAGTCACTTAACTACCTTATTAGCTTCAATCACTAGAACATTGTTATTGATTATTACCTGATATTGTCATAATAATTTTATAATTTTGTACATTTATAGTTATAAAGAAATGTACACCATTTTTAAAAGAATGTATATGGTTTTGAGTACACTTTTTTTTTTTAAATGCAAACAATTTTGTTTATTTAATGTATGGATTTTTGAAAGAATAAACACAATTTTGAAGATTCAAAATAAACTATTTTTTTCGAATAATGTACACAGTTTTTATATTTAATCTACATAATTTTTCAAAGTGCCGTACATATTAATTTTATATATTCAACATTTATAATTTTTTTGATATGGGGATAGTTTTCTTAACAAATTACTTAAAATGTTAGATCTATGTCATAAAAATAAACTTTCAAAAAATATATACAATTTTAAACATTTCAAAAAATATACAAAATTCTGTATATATATCAAAAAAATAGACATATGTCAATTTATACAAAATTTCAAAGAATTTTTTCTAGATATTCAATTTACACACATTTTTTTAAAATACTCATCCTATCCACCCATTTAGTAGATCCAGTCTACTTTGTCAGGTCCAGTCTAATGTGATGATGACAAATGGTTAATGACTCTTTGCCGTAGCATTAAGGGAGACAGAGATAGATTCTGTTATCTACATGGAAATGCGTTCGCTTGTCTTGATGACATTGAATGCTAGCTCCACCAGCTTCCTAACTAATCCTTGAGAATCCATTAAATGAGACTTAATAATGCCAGTATATAGCCAGAGTACACGAATAACCAAGAAGAGAATAGAAGAAGAAGAAAAAAAACTATGATGGAGAAGAGAGCTAGTTCTCCGAGTCCCATGGACATCATGGGTGGTTCAAGGGATGAGGAAGATGGGAGTTCTAGTAGTAATGTCACCACCATGCGCACTGCAGAGACCTTGCTTCGTCTAGTCCCTATGACTCTATGCATCGCTGCACTCGTGGTCATGCTCAAGAACTCTCAGACCAACGACTATGGTTCCCTTTCCTACTCCGACCTTGGAGCTTTCAGGTTTTCTATTCCAGCACACGCACACACGCACACACACACACACACATATATGCGCGCGCGTGTGTGTACTCCTACATGTACATATTTTCATTTTCATGTACAAGTATGTAAGGGAAAGCATGAAGTTTCAGCTCCAATGATATATTCAAATATGGTCATGATAGATATGTAGATATTGAAGGCATATTTCCCACCTCCCACTAACTCATTTTCTAGTTGCAGCCACCATTAGTATCATTTTTCATAATCATCAATAGTCCACTGATAATTAAGTGCAACCAGAACCAGCTAGGTATTAAATTCGAAACTCTTTATTCAATACCCAACCATATTGGGGAAGTTGGTTGGTGGGTAGGGGCCATTACTACTGTTTTGTACATACATGTTCTCTTTCTCATCCTATAGCAGCGTGAGGATGCCTGTTGTTGTCATGTCATTATTTAACGGCCCAGATTGGGCGTACGGTGGCTGAGTTGATAATGAGCTAGATGGCTGATCTTGGCTGTTGAGTGGTTGATAAGCCATGGTTGAGGTTTTTGTTTTCTATTTTCAACAAATTGTTTTTGAAAATATAAAGAAATAATTTTTCTTGTATTTTTGAAATCAAAAACATATTGGATTAGTTGAAATTAAAAAAAAGATAGTATTTTGAAGAAAAAAATAAAAAATACTAAAATATATTGTTACTAAAATTTGAACGCTACCTCATTAAATAAAACAGATTTATTAAATTAAATGTGTGTTTTTATTGACTTTTGAAAATTAAAAACTGAAAATAACATTTTGCATATTTTCAATTTCCTTCGCAAATCAATTTTCTTCATAAATTGAGTTTTCTTAAAAGTTTTTGTTTTTTATCTATTTTAGATTGTCAAACAAGTTTTTTAGTCTCAAAAATAAAAAATTATTTTTAGAGACAAAAAATAAGAGGAAAAAACAATTACCAAACATATACTAAGATTCTAGGTGGAAGCAAAAAATGAGCTAGTAAGAAAAAAAAATTTAGGGAAAAAAGGTGGCTTTTGGGTTAAATTTGTTTAAAATCTTGTCTAGTCTAATATGGATTCTCTAATAAGCAAGTGAACTAAAAAGTCTATTGAAAACATGGTTGATTTGTAGCATTGGTAGGATTTCATTTTTGGTTTTTGGTATTTCTTAGATAGGTCTTGGTTTTAGTAGTTGTGATGTTTGTGCGCGTGTGTGTGTGGATAAGTAAGATGTATTGAGATGAATGGAAAGAAGTAAAACAACTCATATTTAGTCCAACACAAGGACTGTCTGAAAAGAAAGAATTCAAGAATGAAAATATAGCAGGCTACAACGCCACCAAAATTACAACACATACAAAACTAACAAAATCAAAATAACGAAGATTTTATTTACTTGATGATAAATTAGAATAAATGAAGTTCTTAACAGGCTCGAGGATATCATAATAGAATAGCACACCCTCATAAAAAGATTTGGCAGCTTGTTTGGCTAACTCATTAGCAGATTTGTTCCTCTCTGTATTCTCCCAATTAAAGGAGAATTGAAACTGATTTGCCAATTTAACTTGGCTCCATGTGTCCTCTACTACCAGAGTGATTTCCCAGAAAGGACTATTCCTGTAGGCTAGATGATTCACAGCTTCAAAAACTGTTAGGTCATCTCCTTCTACAATGAAATTGCATAACCTGTCAGCAATGGCTTGCTCCACAGTCACTTAACTACCTTATTAGCTTCAATCACTAGAACTAGCTGATGAGATGCTTTTGACCCATGCTTTCAAGCATCCATCTGCATGATTTATCACCACTCTATCGTGATGTAAGTTTTACATGTAACCAAAAAAGCATTGCCATTTGCTTTCCACCAAGAACAAGGTGGCCTTTCCCACTGTAGCAATCTAAGAGTTTGTTTACTGTCCCAGATTTTAAAGATCTTACCTTTGAACCACTGATAGTCTAATTGGAATTGCTGAGTCAAACTACCCGGATTGATTGGCTCACTTGTTAACATCACTTTATTTCTGAATTTCCAAATGGCATTCATGGTCACTATAGAAATTATCAAAATTCTATCCTTGGAGAGACTTACTTGCAATGTATCACTATCAGGAGACACAAAAGCCTTGATCAAGCCAAGACTTGAGTTTGTGCTAGCTTTGTCCACTCTTCAGCCCAACACTAATTTAAACCACACTATTCTCACCATATGACATTTTAAGAACAAGCAACCCTCGGTTTCTACCTCTTTTTTCACAAAGCATGTATGTTCCTGTTCACCCAATCTTTCCACCAATCTAGCTTTTAAGGGTAAAACTCTAGCCTCTATCCTTCACAGCAATGTTTTTATCCTCTATCCAAAATAGGCTTGAGAGTTATTGAACAAGTTTTTATTATTAGGCCAATGTGTTGACTGATAGAAAAATGCCAAGATCTTACCAACCCAAATCACTGTCCTGTCCTAGGGAGACAAAAAGAGGAATTGTTTAACAGTTGCCTCTCTTGTCTCCTTGTCATATGGGTAGTTATTTTTTTACCAGTCCCATTTCCTAGCAGATGTGTGTGAAATTATTTATAGTGAGGACCTAATCTCTCATCTCATCTGTTCTAGCGTGTGGCTTGAAATCATGGAACCATGGGATCCAAGGATTATCCTAAACATTTAAAAATAGGAAACATCCGTCCTTGTTAATAGTAATTCTCATTCCAGCCACCCACTTCCAAATCCAAGATGCATTTCCAACACGTTGACCTTACCATTGGAAGTATTTCCTCATTCAGTTTGCTAGAATCTCCACTTTATTTTATCTAGTATTACAAAAAATTTTAGATCGTTTGCAAAACTAGATGAGTAGGAGTTCTTTTAGCCATCTTATCCCATTGACATTCTACCTATGATCCTCCTTCAGAAGGATTTATGATAACACGTCAGCCCCAATGACTTACAGGTAAGGTGTAATCAGATATCCCCTATCTCAATCCCCATGAAGGGGTTATTTTACCTCAAACACTATCAATTGAGAAACAAAGAAGTAGTACTTGATATGCACTGCTGCTCAATGAGGCAACAAACTTTTCCCCAAAGCCTAACTTTTTGAAGAAAAACCAATATAGAAGTTCCATGTAGTCACAAGCCTTCTACATATCAAATTTAAATTGCTTGAAAATCAACTGACCTGGTTTGCAACTTTAAGCTGCTTCTATTTGTGTTGTCAAAGGCTTGAAGTTTCTTGTACGTTCAATTGTTTGGATGAAATTTCTTATTCATAATAATTAGAAGAAAATAGCTTCTCAAAAAAAAAAAAAAAAAAAAGGAAGAAAATAAGATCCTTTTTCTTAATGCATTTTCTAACCGTATGAAGATTTACAAATTTTAGTATAACTGTAAACAAACTCTTCTGCAGGTATTTGGTGCATGTGAATGGAATTTGTGCCGGCTATTCCCTTCTTTCAGCCATCATTGTAGCCATGCCTCGCCCATGCACAATGTCCCGTGCTTGGACCTTCTTCTTCCTTGACCAGGTCAGTTCATTTTCAAAACCTTGACTATTTGTACTTAGAAATCATCATAAAAGCAAGAACCCAATTTCGGTCAGTGATGCATCTAGGTGTTCACTTATGTAATTCTGGCTGCCGGAGCTGTGTCATTGGAGCTGGTGTACTTGGCATACAAAGGAGATACAGGCATTACCTGGAGTGCAGCTTGTGTGTCTTATGGTGCATTCTGTCACAAGGCCACAGCATCTATAGCCCTGACATTTGTTGTAGTGGCTTGCTATGCAGTGATTTCACTCATTTCCTCCTATAAACTTTTCAGCAGATATGATGCACCTGTGGCTAATTCCAGCAACATTGCTGCCTTCTAAGGCTGACCACAATTGTGTTCTTACAGTTAGATGTACCTAACGTGACATCCTGCGCATAAGATATACATGTATGCTTGATGGACATTTGAGGTGCTTGTTTGTGCTTTTTGTAATCCTGCTATTTGTTTATGCATTATGTAACTTGTTTTTGCTACTTAACATTTGGGACTGACCTGAGAATCTCAGACAACTTGAAAATAAAAGTTTTCATTTTCAGGTTCCAGAATGTTATAGTTATGATAATCATCATGTCTAAAGAATTCACCAAAGAGAATGTTATAGTTATGATAATTATCATGTCAAAAGAATTCACTTCTCTTTCAGAGAACAAGCAATGATATACAGTTATTTTCTTGCTTTGGGACCTGCATAACCCAACCGATACAAATTCATTAGGTGCAGTGAGTGATTTTTACTGCAGGTTATTCAGAAGCCACCTTTTCATTCTACCATCATCAGTTCCCTGAAAGCACGAGGCAGCATTCACATGAGTATTTTTGTCACATGGTGATGCAAGTGAATGTAATATAACGAATGGTTAAAGTTGGCCAACCAATAACCATATATGATAATATGAAATAGACAACTACCTGAACCTTAAGATCACTTGTGAAAATTTTAGCCGAATTATAGTATTTTGAATTGAATGATCGCCCCAATTTGGGTGGAAATGGAGAGAAATTTACAATGAAAACGTTTGGCTGCCATTTTTAACTTTTAATGTATTAAAATATTAAGATGGTATTATTTGTGCTGTATAGGTCAATACACATTTATTTGAATTTAATTAAAGAACCTAATATCCTTCACTTAACTATTTCTCTTTCCCTCTCTACTTACAAACATTCATATAAGCCAACACTGTCTTCAAGGATGGAAGTACTTAAATTTTCTTAAAGGAAACTGACCCATCCAACCCTTTTTTCTCTATGCCACATTAATTTCTTTAAGCTGACTTGTAAAATTTCTTTAAAAATAAACATGTAAAATTCGATTTTAGAAAAGTAAAATGTTACAAAAGAAAAGCATTTAGCTCAAAAGAGCATTAGTCATACAGTAAACATAGCCTCAAAAATAAAAAAGTCATACAGTAAACATCACTGCTACACACAATAAAAGGCTACAAGTAACCCCTTAATTATTTCAACATACAAAACCAAGCGAAGGCACAGTAGTCAAAGAGTGTTGACATTACAAAGAGAAAGCCTCCATCTCTGTCTCTGTCTCTGTCTCTGTGCCCTCGTTGTAAACTTGTAAAAGTAAGATCATGAAAGAAGAAGGGAAACCCCAAATGAAATAGTGGAGACCATAAGGCCCAGCAAAGCCAAGAACCCATATTTCCCTATGGTGAGACGGTTCTGGGGATCGCCAGTAGAGTAGCCTTTGAAGTAGAAAAAGCGAGTCACAGTGTAAAGTGCACCAAACACGGCGCACGTGCAAGGATGCCTTAGCCCTCCTAATATCATTAACATGAAAAATATGGGCATCATCTCTAGCGAGTTCTGATGTCCTCTCTGCACCCAATTAATTATCATCATTATAAATCAGCAACACACAATTTTGTTTACTTCTATATTAAAAACATTAAAAAAAAAAAAAAAATTCTACTCACACTTCAGTTGTTATTTTGATCAACTAAATTTTAAATTTTATCATTTTAGTCTAACTTTTAATAACACTATTAATTTAGTCTCTCTGTCAATTACTAGGCCTTTTTTGCTAGTTTCGCTAAATAACCTCATTTGAAGGGTATTTTTTTTTTTTTGCGCCATTTAGCATGATTCTCCTAACATTTTTGTCATGTAACATCAGAACCAAACATATTAATTAAGAAGTATCTTGAGTCTTAGAAACTCGAGTTCAACTAAGCAAAGACTCGAGTTCTAAATGGTAGCAAAGTTAAGGTGGACTAAAACTCCCCGTGAAACTCAAGTCTTGGAGACTCGAGTTCCTTCAAGCTTTGATTGGATTTTTTTTTTTGTGCCATTTATCATGATTCTCCTAACATTTTTGTTATGTAACATCAAAACCAAACATATTAATTAAGAAGTATCTTGAGTCTTAGAAACTCGAGTTCAACTAAGTAAAGACTCGAGTTCTAAATGGTGGCAAAGCTAAGGTGGACTAAAACTCCACGTGAAACTCAAGTCTTGGAGACTCGAGTTCCTTCAAGCTTTGATCGGATTTGTACTCCTCTCTTCTCCAGGTCTGTTTCTCTCTTCTCTTCTCTAATCCGATCTCGTTACCCAAGTTTGCTTTCTTCTTTGTTCTTCTTCTCTAGATCTATAATTGTTCTTCTTCTCCAATATAAAACTCAAACCTTAGAGGCTCAAGTTTCACGGATAAAATATCCACATCAGCCTTCACCAGAGCATCAAAATCTAGTGGCTGAGACTCAAGATACTACATAACTATTATGTCTGGTTTTCCTGCTACATAACTAAATTGTTAGCAAAATCATGCTAATTGGAAAAAAAAATCCCTCATTTGAAACTCATGTTTCTAAGAATCAAGTTCCAATGTGAAGAAGTCGACTCTTTGAAACTTGAGTTCCATTGGTAACTCCAAAAAAAGAAAAAAGAAAAAAGAAAAAAGAAAATCTCAACTCATGTTTTTCACATCAACTCTAATAACTTGAGTTTCAAATAAAGCTACATAACAAAATAGTGTCGTTTGAAGTTACTTAACTAAACAGCCTCAAACCAAATTGTTTGTGAAAATCAAATAAATAAGAAATAAGGCCTCATTACTGCCTTAAAACTAAGTTCATTAAATTTCTCTAGCATTGACAAAGTTATAAAACGAGAATTACAAAATTCACAATAAGATGCGAGTAATTATCTTCTATGTCAATCCCTCAAAGGGGTGCGAATTATATTTTTGTCGAAAAAAAAAATAGACACAAATAGTTGAAGTTAAGAAATCGGGAAAAACCTGAACACAGTTGAAGAGCTTGGCTTCTTTGTTTTCAGATTCCAAAGCATAGAGAGTTGGGTATGGGACTTTGAACCTATTTTTTTCACAATTTCAATAAGAGATTACTACTCCCAGTAAAAACTAAAAAGAAAAACAAAGACAACGCAATAATTGAGGGGCATAGAGAAATGAAGTTCTTGCAGCAAATACCTTTTGCGGGCTCTGCCAACTTGGGCAGCCATCCAAAAGTTCAGAAAGCAATAGAAAACGAGAACAAGAGCCACATAGCCATATTCCTTGGGCAACACCAATTCCATTCCGGCCATTTTTTTTTTTTTTGGTTTCTGGTTCAGAATTCAGATCACAATTCCAGGGAGACCCAGAAGATGCTAAATTGTTTTGCTATTATATTTTGCCTCTTGTATTGAGATTTGAGAGTCCACTAGTATATAAAGAAATGAAGGAAACGAGTTATACTTATCACCTATGCGGCTATGCTTATATTATAGTACTAGTATTAGATAGATGATATTGACTTTGACTTTCTCGATTCTTCTTGGATAGAAATGGGCTTTCCCATGGGCATTTTAATTCTTGGAACAGGGGGTTTCTATTTTCTAGTTTGTTCCTCTACTCCTTCTCCAAGGCAAGTATAATACAATTGATGCTTCATCATCTTCGAACTTTCCCTTTTCCCACTTGTTAAATTGAGCCATAATGCATTAACTTTCATTACGAGAAAGGGGAAAAAGCTGCCACGTGCCACTTTTTAATTAGTAGTACATACGTGGATCCTATTTTGTAGGGCATAAGATTTGGACCTGTCAATTTATATCTGTATACTTCAAATTGTTAATATACAAATATTCAAAACTATTCTCATTATTATTATTATTATTATTATTATTATTTTGTGATGAGATACTCTCATTATTAAACTATAGAAAAAAAAATATCGTTGACTTTTTAAATAAAGTAAACAGGTAACATTAAAATTTTATTTATTAATTTTAGAAAAAGAACTTTATTTTGAGATATCTCAAAATGGAATATAACATTAACGATTTAGGGTAAATGGAGTATTATCTATATATCTATATATATAAATCTAAAAGTTGAAGTGTAACATTTATTGTTGTTACGCTCTTGTTAAGCCATCTTGTCCGCCATATCATTGGCCACAACATTATTTTTTTTTTTCATATTTATTTTTTTACCTTTAATGTTTTTGACAACATTAAATATATAGATATATTGGCTTTATGAATTCATTTTAGACAGTTTTAACTTTACATATCCATCTACTTTAATTTGGATATTATAACTAAATAATAAATCAATGAAAAATCAAAATAAAAGTATTGTCTATACATATTCATCTTGGGTAATTTTAACTATACATTTAATTTTCCCCCTTTATCTTCTTTTATTTTGACTCTTCTTATTCTCATTCTCTTACTATAAATTTCCCACTCTCCTATTTTATGCATATTTTTCCCACATAAAAAACATTATCTCTCTCTCTCTCTCTCTCTCTCTCTCAATTTTTTTTTCATTATTTGTTGGATTTTTTTTTCTTGCATCTCTACCTTATATTGATGAATGTGTGTGTTTTTTAGAGCTATGATTTTTGTTGTTTATAACTGAAAAATTAAATCAATGAAGAATCAATATATATATATATATATATATATTAAAAATTGTCTATAAAAAGGTATTCACAGGTCTAATTTAATCANTTGCCCATTTCTAAGAGAATGGCTGAAGCAATGAACAGAAGAAGGGTTTTTGAGGGAAGAAAAGGTTAGCCGAGAAGAAAATAAAGATTAGGAGACGCCGAAACTTACACAAACAGGATTGGAGTAAAATTCCTAAACTCGAAATGAACTCTTTGTAGATCCTGGAGGCAAAGAACGCAAAAATCTGAAGAGGCGTGAAAGGCTTTCGAAGGAAAGGACTCTCTGGGTGCTCTGAGAATGCTCTGGGTACTCTGAGAATGTGTAAAGTAAAGAAAAATAACCTCCTTCAAAGGTTTATATACGGAGACAGATGAAACGGTGTCATTCATTTCGTCCAAATCCTGAAAAAGAACCTGGCCGTTCAATCAACAACCCACTGTTGGTTGCAAAGAACAAAAAGCCGCCTGGTGTAATTAATACAGTGCTTTGGGAATATGGGACTGACAGCGGCAATAATGAAGCGCGCGTCTCTATGCCCGCGCGCGTGTAAACGGGGGTTATTTATGACTTCCCCCTTCTAAATTTCTTTATTTTTCCTTATTTTTATCTCTTTTTCCTTGCGTGGCAGATCAAAATCTTACCTTTTCTCCTCGGATGCGAGGAAAAAATTAAAATTTTGAGGGGCTATTGTAGGGAGAAAAGGGCCCAGCCCAACATAATGGGCGAAAGCCCATAGGAGAGCTATTTTGCGACCGAGAAGAAGGAGATGGAAAAGGCAGGGCCCATCTGGAAGTGGGACCCTCAGAAGGAAGAATTATTACAATCCGAAGAGGATATCTCTTGTCCGAAGAGGTTGTCTCTTGTCCAAAGAGGTTGTAATCCTCTGATGCAAATATTATAAATCAATTGAGTGTGTGAAAGGCCAAAATGACCTTCCGGGGACTCCACCTGATCAAGATAAGCTCTGAGTATGCTGGGAAACGATAAGGATGGAGAAATATCTAAGGGGAAAGCTGCTACCACCATATTTAATACTCTGCAACAACTTTTCTGGCCGCATTTATGTGGAGAAGACCCCTGAACAGTGCATCCTAACCTACCGCCACTCACTCAGAGCTAAAAGAAGATGCTTAACGTGACATGCACTCAAGCAAACTCGTGGATGAGGAACAAATGGACAATGGAGATGAGGAGAAGGGTGGCTATATAAAGGAAGGAAGCTCCTAACGAATGGAGGGGTGGAAAAAAGAACAAAAGAGAGAAAGAGAGAACTTGACTGTAGCTAGCTTAAGACTTTTGTTCATCAGATAAACAATAATATAGCTCCTCGGATTTTTAGGTTTTACGTGTAAATTCATGTTGGTTTGTGTTTGAAAGTTGTGATTCGTTGTTATCAATCCAATACTTAACCTAGCTCTTTCACCCATACTCTACAAATTTATTGTTTCAAGTTTGGGCCACAAATCCTAACCCTACAAAATGTATTTAGTGTTGTAAACAAAAAGATTAAAAAAATATTTGCATTAAGGAACACATATGAATTAGTTAGTAATAAGAAAATGGGAGGGTACAAGCCTCTAGTAGAAGATCCTCTTATGGGGCAATTGTCAAATTGTATTTTTTTACCATTAATGATTAAATTAGACCTGTGAATACCTATAGTCCCGCATTGATAGAGGAATTCAAGCGAAATTACAGTATCCCGCAGGGGGTAAATCTGAGATATTGCCCTCCAGAGAGGATATTAATGGCCCGAAGAGAAGGAGAGGCCGTAATCCCAATGATAGCCTTCATTGAAGGGGGAATGACCCTTCCAATGGGCTCCATCACCTTAAACTATCTTCGCAACCACAGGCTCTTTCCTGAGCAGTGTGCGCCCAACACCTTTAGGATATTAGGGGCCATCGATGCCTTGAACGAACAGTTAGGACTAGGGCTAACCTGGCATGACTTAGCATATATGTATGAGTGTCATAGCCAAAAAGGGGCGGGATACTATCTCAAATCCCGTTCCGACGTCGTTAGACTGTTCTCTTACCTTCCCTAATCGAATAAAGGGATGAAAGACGACTACTTGATCGTCTCGGGCGCATGGCATGACGGTCTACACTGTCCGACCGAGCCAGGAGAGCCAGGTGTGACTTCTTAGACTTAGGGTCTCTAACAATAGTTTTAGGGCCTTCATTCTCCATAGCCTGTTCTTTTTTATATCATCCTGTTTCAATTTTCTGACCCGACCTGTTTGCTTGTTTTACAGATAAGGCACACACTGCTCTTTGGCTCAGCCTTATCAATGCCCCCGCCTTCAATTACTTACTACGCTCGGAGATATTCATCAGCGAGGACGAATAGCTGTGGTCCATCCCACTCATACTCGGCTACACGCCCAAGAAAGCAGACATCCAGCCAGCTGGCAATGCCATCACACAAGGTGATCACCGGCTACGGCGAATAGACGTTGCTTAGAAAAACTTTTTGGCGCCATACGACCTCGCACCTGTTCCACACCCCAACCTCCAGGGCGTTCCTTTGCTAATCCGACCAGTTCAACAAGTCCCCTTCGAATCGGCGGCCGCAGGCGAAAGGGTCAGCTCCTCATCCACCTCATTAAAGGAGCAAATTGACAAGTTTAGATTTGAAGGGGACACTCAAGGGGGGGTTCAGATAATACCCTCTTCAGATTCCGAGGAGGAACCTGACAGGCAATCCTACATCCGCCCACCCCTGTTGCTGACTACAGTCCCTAAGGACTCTTCAGAGGAAGAAGAAGAAATGTCTGACTTGAAGCTCCTTTTGAAGAAAAGGGGTAATAAAGCTGAGTCCAAGGGGACGGGGACCTCTCGGCCAGCGGTGAATCTACCTCCACCTCCACCCTCACCCCAAGTCTCTGATCCGACTCTGAAACCGATACCGGATTTGAAGAAAAAGAGACTTATCGAGCTCGAGGAGAGGGAGGTGGGGGTACCACCAAAGGCCAAGCAGCAGAAGGTGGGAAAAGACCACCGCAGCAAGAGGGCCTCTTCTGTGGAGAGTAGGGAGGAGCCCTCAGTGGCCGACGTGCGCCGAGGGCAACGCACGTGGTCTCCCAGGCTGGAACTTGATGGCGTTCCTTTTTCTTGGGAGACCTTTGTCAGGAACTATGATGGGGGTAGAGCTGGACTCATAGCCGAAGCGCTGGAGCAACCACTGCTCCTCCCCCGAGACATGGAGTCATATAGGCGCTTCAGCCAGTATGATCTCTTTATGTCCCTGAAGAGGGACTTTGATGCGAACCTCAAACGACACACTTTGAGACCCAACAAACAGTATTGGAATAATTGCCCAAGAAAGCTAAAATTTAGATTTTGATAGAACCCTGACCCAACGTTTATAAGTGAAACGCGAACCAAAGGTATAAGTAACAGACCTTGACCCAATGATTATAATGGAATCATGAACCAAAGGTATAAAGTTTGAACGCCACAAGGAAGAATCCCTGATAAGTTCACAGTTCTTAGAGAACCAAAAGAAGAGCAAAACCTCACCTTTTCTGATTTTTTTATTCAATCCTCCCTTATTACAATGAGTGCATGCTATTTATAAGGCATGACTGAAAATAGAAAAATATAAAAAACGTACTAAATAATAAAACCCTAAATAAAAGTTGATTTGGTCTGAAATTAGCATATCCCAAATAGGAAAAATAGCTAAAAACGTTCTAAATAATAAAAGCCTAAAATTAAGGTAGATCTAGTCCAAAAATAGATGCTCCAGACTAGGAAAAATATCTATTAACTGATATGGAGCTGGAAAATCGATCAGCCATTAATCCACGTCATAAATCAAGCCCAATTAAGCCAAATCAGCCCTCAATAGCTTGAATTAAATTTATTACGCCTTCATCTTCCTTTGGGCCAAGCTTAGAATGTCTTGCGTTAGAATCAGCCCAAATCTCTTGAATCAGCCCATTAAGT
>NW_027069672.1:134051-135905 GCF_002906115.3 Quercus suber | reverse complement strand
TTATGTCATTGTTAAATGATGTTTTTAGATGCTTGAGTAATTATTTTAAGCGTTTACGAATATTTTATATTGCTCTTCATCTTTCATATCCATCTTCCATATCTCATTAGTGGATTCATTGAGGTTTTTAAGAAAAAACAATCAATTTTGTGTTTAAAATTATTTATTTATCTATTCATTTTTCACATGTTGGACTAGATGTTAGATTAGATTATGATAGTATTAACACAATACTTCTTTTTTTTTCAAACATTTTTCTCTACTTTTTTCCTTTTGGAATTGTACTCTTGGTTTTTTCTTTTTTTAAAGGAAAAAGAGTTACAATCATATAAAGCTATAACTAGAACTTTTGCGGGGGAACAGTAACATATTTCTATTGTGTTAAAACCTTGTTAAAAAATTTTGAATTTGATTATGCATTGTATATTTGGCTTGATCACGTCACATTTTATATATTTTACATATTTGAGAGAAGGAATTTGACTTGATGTGAGTTTTATTTTTCCATTTATTTTTTTATTTTGAATTTTATTTTTGTTGAGTTAATTTTTTAGATACATTTCTTGGTGCTTTTGATTGTATGTTAGAAAAACTTAGGATGGAGAATGTTTTTTTTTTTTTTTTTTGAGAATCAAGGTTTGAGAAAGTTTGTTTAAAATTAAAAGAATATTTTTCAAAATTTTAAATAATTTTTAATGATACACGAAATGTTATAAATAATTTTATTGAAAAATTAATATTTTCACAAACTTACCCTTTGAATTCCTAAGAAAAATTGTATTTTTTTTTCCATTTTGGTACTACGGAAATTATATATATTACATTTGTGATTATCCCTATAATAAATGAAAATAAGATTATGAAATACATTACTATTTATTAAATTAGTCCAAATTGCAAAAAATAAATTTAATGAGACCACCCTAAAAATATCATTTGCAAGTTCACAATTATCTAAAAGTTGAAGCGTAGTATTTATTGTTACTATACTTATATTAAGTCATATCAGTAAACATATCATCCACCTATTTACAACTCTCTCTCTCTCTTTTATTTTTAACTCTTTTTCTTCTTATTAATTCCCAACTTATTGTTACACTTTCTCTAACATTTCCCATCCCTTTTACGCTTTCATCTCTCCACTAGGACCACTACTATCTACCTTAATATCACTCTTCATTTATCCTTTTATCTTCCTTTATTTTTGTCTTTTCTTTTTCCCATCCTCTTACTATAAATTTGCAATTATCTTTCGCATTCTATACATTTTTTCCCACACAAAAATGTTATCTCTCTCTCTCTCTTTCTCTCGATTTTTTCATTTTTGGTGGATCTTTTTCTATAAACCTAAAATTAACCAATTATCTTGCAACTCTACTTTAGGTTGATTAATTTTTGTTTTATTTAGAACTCTACTTTAGGATGGTGTGGTTTAGTTTTGTGTTTTGATGTTCTTATTTATTTTAGTTTATTTTTTTTTTATTTGATTTCATAGATGTTATCATATTGTATTAAAAAAATAGTATATGTGAATACAATGTTATTCTATTACATAACATGATTTAGATAATTTGATGTTTATTATTGTATCTTTTATTGGTACTCTTTTTCTTCTCATCTGATTATTTTCTATAAATTTTTTATTATCTCTCACATTCTCTTCTAGAAAAAATGATTACTCTCCTTCTCTCTCCTTCTCTCTCTCTCTCTCTCTCTCTCTCTCTCTAAAATGCCACGTACATTTAAATACAAGCTAAATTTCATTTTACATTAAGTTTTAAATTAAAAAAATTCAGTTAAAGATCTAATAAAATCAATTTTAAATAATATTAAGGTTTTTTTTATTAGAATAAA